>NC_066293.1:7456145-7761180 GCF_905404315.1 Leptidea sinapis | reverse complement strand
ACTTCGCAAGAAGTACGCTGAACTCCCGTATTGCTCAGCCGAAAGTGGTCTTCACAACCTGATAACAATAATCAGCGAAAGTTAAAACTACAAATGAATGCTATCATCAGCCGGAAGACGTCCACTGCTGGACAAAGGCCTTCCGCAAAGATTTCCACGACGATCGTTGCCCTCATCCAACGTACCCCATGCCCCGTCGCTTATGTGGCTGCTACCGTGAACACCACGAGCAAAAGCGGAACGAGTTTTTTTTTTTTTTGAGAGGAGGAAATACTGTTACGTATTTACGCCCCGGAACGGGGCGTAATATGTCGGACTCGAGTGTCCGCGTAATCGGACGCCCCATACCGACTAAAACCTCATCTGTGCTGTTAGCAGCCCTGGCTTTCACAGCGAAGTAGGACGTGGGCCGTGGAGCAGAACAGTCGCGGGGCGTCTCCTAAGGAGACTCGAACCTCAGACCGGCTGTGTGCTTGTGGGAAGGGGCGGAGCGGAACGAGACTGGGGCGGGGGCCTTATAGTGTCTGTCATGTTTGGGCGGCGGATTGGCGATCGCAGTAGATGTGCTCCTAACGAAAGAAGCTGCTGCCCATCCTCCGTTGTTTGTATCCCTTAGTCGCCTGTTACGACACCCATGGGAGAAGATGGGATGGTGCTATTCTGGTGCGACACCACACAAACCGTTTATACTGTATGAGAAACTTGATGTTTTATGTGTAGATTTTATGATGTACAAGAGCGCTATTCAAGAGGAGACTAAGTTTCGTTTTCGCAAAACGACGGCCAGCAAACAGACGATAGAGGGCGTGCGCTCGCATTATATGTGCAGCCAGTCTGGTGTCTATGTGTACCAGGTGAGTGGCGGTAATTACTTGCTATATTAATATAGTGAACAGGTACAATTTTAAAACTTTTTGTCTTTATCTTGCCTTTGTCGCTACAGAATTACATGACAGGGCGAAGTAATTTTAAACTTGGAGTAACTTTACATTGCGTTTATCAATAAAGCCAGTACAAGCTTCAGAATCCAGAATAGTATTTATTTATTTTTGGTAATCAACAGCGTTACACTTATTATACAGAATGTTAAAAAATCCTGTAAGTACTCAAAGTCAAAGTCAAAAAAAATTTTTATTCACTGTAATACTTTATAAGTTATTTAGTGCAAGTCAGGATGAAGTACGAAAGTTACAATAGCATTCAAATGAGTATAACAATGTTCATTAACAAAATTTAGAACATTAATTCCAACTATCTTTATCATTCAAATAATCTTTCACATTATAATAGGCCTTAGATGTTAATTTATTTTTTACGATACATTTAAATTTTTTAATAGGTAATATTTTAATTTCATTTGGGAGTTTATTATAAAATATAACACAATCCACTTTAAAAGATTTAGCACGGAGCCTAGTAGATGGAATTGCGAGTTTATGTTTGTTTCGAGTATTGACACTGTGTACATCACTATTCTTTTTATTATCTACTATTACTATAATCTTAAGACGTAAGTTGGTATTAAGTAGTGAGTACATATAAATATCGATTTTCAGGAAAAAAAAAGGCTACGCTATTGGACCGAGTTCAGGGCGATGACATTAATTTACTGTTAGAATAAATAAGTCAGGGGGTTTTCAAGATATTTGAAAACATTTAATATGAGATGTTCTTTTTACTGTAGCATTAAATCTAAGGGGTTTTGCTTTTATATTTTACTAGACGTTACCGCCCGCATCGCTGGGCGAATTTTAAGAGGAAATAAATGAATGAAGGAACATTGGAATTCGAAAAATAAGTAGCCATAAAGCATCTAGGATAAATTTCGCATCGAATGGTTGTACTTTCATGTCGATACGATCAGTGATTATGCGATGAGTGATTGAGCCTCATACAAAGACCATTTTGATTAAATATACAGGGTGGCCGTGAAGTTGACGTCCAAAGCTAAAATTTGAAAGGTGATGAGTATCTGAATCACCCCTATGTATGTTCTACGATTTTGCGTAGTTTAGGAGATAATATTTTTTTTCCCTTTTATCCGCTTTTTTCACCTAATTGTGGTTTAGGACTTTTTTTTTAATTTTTGAACACTTTTAGTTAATTTTATTGTTGATATGATATGAATTATTAATTGCAATAACCACATAAGAAACTCTGAATAGTTAGTCAATGCGGAACTAGTTTAGAATTGAGTCGTAAGTTCAAGATAACTGCTCCAGCTAAATTCATGAAAATGTTCAAGGTATCAAAAATAAAAAATAAAATGGGGAGCGTATCGCTTCCTTTTCCTTTCCTTAAAAACTTCCCAGAACATTGGCCAATAAAATAAGCCAAATTCAAATTTTAGCTTTGGACGTCAACTACTCGGCCACCGAGTATATAGATTTTTAGTGGTGTTTCCGCATTCTAATTCATATCCATGTCATCGTATAGGGATTTTTTTAACACACTATATGTATAAATAATAATATAAAACGTAATTCATAAGGCCTCTATAAATTACTCGTCGAACAACAACTGCCTGCTGTGTTTCTTATTCTCTGTGTATGTTTGTGTGTGGGTGTGAATGGCGTCTGTGTGTGTTAAGTACAAATGAGTACGGCACTACTTTAGACAGTAATTTTAAAATTTCACGCTTCAATTTATCCTTTTCTAACATGAAGATATCTAGAATATTATATTAATTATTGTTATTGTATTGACCGTAATATGATACGTTATAATGTAATAAACATTAATGGTCGAATAATTTTCTTTAGCATTTAAGTAAGTATTTTAATACATATCTAATAAATATTAATACGATTTTATATTTTAAATAATGTTTTTTATGAGGTAAAGTTATAAAACGTGCAATTAATTACGCTGCCGCTGAAAACATAGGGTTCAATCAAGAACCCTGAGCGGCACATAGTTAATTAGCTCCACCCGTGTGTTTATTGAATGTCGCCATCTTAGCACCTGTATTATATATAATTTTAAAACGGCAGGGTAAAGGTAAGCGGCCTGCCCCCGAGCGCCAGATATACAAGACGGGTAAGGCGTGTCCCGCGCACATGATCGTCACGGAGACTCTCGACAAGGTGCTCGTCACCTTCTACAAGACGCACGTCGGACATGGCAGTTAGTAATAACATGCTACGATTGGACTTGCACAGGCGATGGATGAAAGAACTGTTCATAAAGCCGGCAGTCCACCTCAAAAAATGTTTTTTTAAGACAATAAGGGACGAGACGAGCCGGACATTCAGGTGATGGTAATTGATCCGCCCTGCCCATTACAAGTGCCGTATTATTGAAAACCCAAAAGATGTTAAGTCTCATTGCCAAGTAATATCACTAGCTACGGCGCCCTTCAAATGGAAATAAAATAATGCTTACACTTCACTGCTTCACGGCATAACAATTCGCCGTTGTGGCACCCATGATCTAGCCGGCATCCTGTGCAAAAAAGCCTCCCACTGATAAATGCCTTTAGGGCTATATATAAAAATGTAAAAAATTATATGTGAAATATAGCTCATAGTCGCCTCTTCACAACCTTGACTTCGCTATTATTTTTATGTGCCGGGGAAACACAGGGTGATGTAATGGAGCAGGCTTACAATATTGATAGCACAACTAAATATATATTAAAAACATTATTATATTTGAGACAAGTTATCTGCTAAAGTACTATAATTGCTAGTCTGCTAAGCACTCTGTCCTTTCCACGTATCTTTCCAATGTCGTCTGAAGGGCTTCTATTTTGCTGTCGACTCTTGATGTTATCTCTTATCCTCTACAAATGTGCCCTACATATAGAGCCATATTTAATTATTTTGCATAAGTAATTATTTTCCGTACTGCTAATATTTTTGTTTTAATTCTTATGTTTTCCCTATAAACCGAGAATGCTTCATTCAGTTTTGTGTTAATATAATATAAAAGATTTTTCTCATGTCCTGTCTTAATAAAAAGTTAAATACTGGTCCGAAAAAACTGTGGCCGAATGGGTGATGACAAAATCCTCGTTTATAGTTTCTTCTTCTTTGTCGACCGTATTACTCTTGACAGAGCAGTCGTGGTTACTTCGAACGATGAACGATTCTAGGCCAGTTATCACTGGCTGTTGCTTCTCTGGCACATGTATTGAGGGAGTATTGGTTAGGGCTTTGCGATGGTCTGTCCAGCGCATAGGGGATCGTCCTCTTGACCTACTGCCGTTGATCCTTCCCCGAACAACAAGTCTCTCTATAGCATGCTCTCCACGTCGCGTGATATGTCCGAAGTATCTGAGGATACGCGCTCTGACTATAGATGAAAGCCATTCTTTCACCTCGAGTTCTTCAGGTATCGAGACGTTTGTGTGGCGTTGTGTCCAAGATACTCGTAGCATTCATCTCCAACACTACATTTCTAGTGCGTCAATCCTTTGTCTCTCTCGCTCTTTGACTGTCCATGTTTCGGCACCATATAGTAGTATGGGATACACTAGAGATCTCACAACTGGACTTTAGTAGCTTTGGTGATATTCCTGTCCCGCCATATCCTCGTCAACTTCTGCATTGCAGATCTGGTAATAGCAATTCGCCTTTTAATTTCGTCTTCCGAACCATCAGTATGAGCGACAAGTGATCCTAAGTATATGTATGACTGTACAACCTCGCAATAAGCCATCTCGACTATATCTGTTCCATTGTTTTCACTTCGATCGACAATCATCATTTTTGTTTTCTGACGATTTATTTTAAGGCCATACTGGAGTTTTTAGTTTATTGTTATTAAATTAGATGTTACTGGATCCGGTGTATTAATTTATTTCTCAGCGTGTCCTTATTACGAGCCGCGCGAACCGAAACGCCTGAAGACTCAAAAGGCGTCCAACTCGGAGCCAGGCACGGACAACGAGAACGAATCCCTCATCTGCGACACTTGTGGCACTAAGATGGAGAACGCGGAAGATCTTCACCGGCACATCACCGCGCACGGCCTTCAGCTTTTCCCGTGCGAGTACTGCCATGAGGTGAGTACTACTCTTGCATTAGCCATCATACTTCATCACATCATAATATCATCTCGCAAACCATGCACCTGACTTAAAAATTCTAAGTATATTTTTGACCTATGTTCAATCTTGTAATTATTTTTAAGCTGACCTGTCTATGCTATGAGCTATCTTGTGAGTCAACAACTCCTGAGCATGCTTCGTTTAGAGGCGAAACACGTCATGTTTAATTGGTTTCAGTAGAGTTTTACGTTGTCAACTAAGCTGGCCGTTCGGTCGGAGGTTTAGGATGCGTATAACTCCTAAATCTGGAAATAATGCAGATATTTAAGGATTTTCGCAAATAATTGAATAGATTTCCCTACCGCCAGCGATGAACGAGTAGCGAGTAGAGTTATAAAGATTAAACCAATTAGTGACCAGCTGAAAGTAGGTGTAGTTTCGATAGTTTTAGTGATAGCTGGGCTGTACAGAGTGTAAGAGCACCATGGGCGATTACTAGCATTGAAAATGACTGCTGGGAATCACTCAGCGAGTGGTTCTGACCGCCAAGAGAGTATTGCTTGACTTAGCTTTTGTCGTTGTGACAGAATCTTCACTGGCTTACTGTTGAAAGTTAATGAGCTTACTATTAATGTGTGTCTCTTTTATTCACATGGGATCAATATCTTAGGCTAGAAAATAGTTGATAGGTGCTTTCTGGTCGGTGGTGGAACAAGTCACTTTGATGCGAAAGTTGACTCTAAACTTTAGGGGCTTAAGTCATATCAATTCGAAAATACTGTTGTTGATAGCAGTGGGAAAGCACACGATAAACACTCAGGCCTTCTCAGACTGCTTGCAGCAGAATTCCTGGAGAACATAATTCAATCCAGTCCATATTCTAGCGCTCTTAAAAATCGCTGGTCAATCGGCAACTTATCCAGTATTGAATAAGAGAGCTGGTTGAATTGTCGTGAATTCTCCGTGAACGGCTCGATAGATCGTTGCGAAGAGATGTCGATGCCGTAATGGTTTTTTCTGTTCCAAAGCTGATGTAATGATATTTTTATAGATATTTAATAATTTTCCTATTCATTTGACGTGATCACCAATTTAATAGCCCTTATGTTATATATACGCGGATCAACATTTTTACTCAGTACCTAATAGCCGTTTTGAATTACTTACTATTTTAAATTAATTAATTTTCATGATATTTAGTTTTTTCATAGTTGATTTCATTTTTCCGTAAACTGTAGCAGCGTTCAAAATAACGATGGTTATAAACGTTAGATATAAATTAAAGTTTATAAATTTTGTTTTAGCTGTTTCAAAATGCAGACGCTTGGGCGAGACATTCAAGACTGGAACATAACGTTGATGTTATATATTAAGTTTGTTTTAATTATAATTATTAAGACAGGGAAAGGCCGCCATCTTTGTGACGCAATGGTGACGTCATTTCTGGACAGACACTTCAAATATCCACCATTAAAAATACAGTTTGACAGCCTGCTGACAGCTTATATAGTTTTTTATTTAAAAGTTTACCGTGATCAATTATATTGTTTCTGTCAATGTGTGCGTCAGCTTGTGGTGTTACATTTAAGATGCTAAGGATCTAATGCCAAGCGTGGCTGACTGTTTACGACTTATCAATCTAAATCGGCTACAGTAACAATAGATTCGCTTACCTTTTCTATCTTGCTGTATGCCCGTTACAATTGTTCTTTCCACTCGCGCGCATGGTCTATACGCTAGTACTTTGTCTATGCTTCTGTACTACTCCTCTTTATTCTGTGTCACCATTCTTACTATATTTAAGTACGTAAAAACAGCAATATATTGCCGTATAGAAACTGTAACCGGTTAGTACGGCTCTAATCCACATATTGATGTATCACTCGGACAGAAGCGCAACTCGGCTTTGCCTTAATCCCCCGCACCGCTCCGAAGGTTGTCTCCGCGTAAATGGACAGGCGGCCCTATAACTCATTGAATAATTTTGACACCGTGGACCTAATTCTGTAGTACCTACACTTAACTGCATTGCGAGCATAATATCGTTAAATTTAAGTAAAATCATTATTATGAAATGTTTTTGTTCAGGTAATTTGCATGTAACTCTATTATTATTAGAAATTATAAATTAGTTTAATGTCAAAAGTTTGTTTTAGATAATTAAATAATGTTTAAAGTGCTTGTTTTGTTTTAGTAAACGTGATCTAAAAATCCTTGCCTATGAAAACAGATGTGTTCTTAATAATGCCGTTTTTAACGAGCTCGTGATTTTTTTAGAGACCACTCCCTAATCTGGAAGCCTTTTCATGGCATAGTTAATTCAATATTTGGACCGCTGTTCCTTGCACATAGACTTCATACTAAGCTTTTTATGATTTAATTACAAATGACGTGTAGTTTTCAGATTTGCCCTATACCTACTTAGACATAAAACGGTATTATTTGCCAAATTTAGTTCTAGTTCAACGGAAAATACTCTTCAAATTTCCCTTGATAGTGTCGAAATACTCATGTTTAGCCGCATAAATGGACGTTATTTTTGAAGTGATAACTTCTTATAGGAGGGTAAAGCGCTTAGTAACGTAACGCGTTACGGCGCCAGTCTGTCTGGCTTCCCTTTCTATCACGCATACGGCAGCGGTAGGCAGGCTCCTCCTCTCATACTAACCAATTGTTATTTTTATAGGATTATATACAATATACACAAAATTCTCATGTACAAATTCAAGAATTGTAACTAAGAATAAAATATAGATTTTATTTATGAATAACCTTAAATTATCATATTAATGTACATAAAATTTAAGTAATAACCTAAGCTTTTCTCAAGTTAAACAATATTAAATAGTTCAATTTAGATTGGTATAACTTATCATTTATGTCGGGCGTCCCGAGACTCACACGTTTTTTTCACATTAACGTAGCTGTTTCATTGTTACACTTCAAGATACTGTAAATTTGAATACATCGCTTTAATTTCAACTCGATACCTCCACACATTCCCGAGATACAGGGTCTTGTCAGATAGGCGGACGGAAAACGAAGAGAACCTATATGGGTTCCGTTTAGGCATGTTACCTTTATCTTTAGCTTCGTCAATTGGCGGTCATGAGTAAAGCGAGACGTTAAATGAAGCTAGTCCTGGATTTTTATATTCACTACGGCTTTGGCAGCCAGACACAGTACACCCAACCGTTGTTAACTTTTATAATTTTAAAGGAATCTATCTCACACCAAATAATATGATTGAAAACAATGATAGAGATGCAAGGTCAATAGCTTTGTCCCGTTCTATCTCAGCCTTAGTTGTATATTGCTTGCCCTTTCTATTTGTAATGAAGTTACCGACGCTACTTCTGAAGCGTTAATATTCTAAGCATCACACAGAACACTTAGGTCTAACGAGGTCCATCACGAACAAAGCGCGGACGTCAAGTAAATTAAAGCGGAGCGATTACATTACACATTTCCTAAGTCCTTTCAATTTAGGAAACGGTTCGGTCGTAGCCTACCGACATGACTAGATTGGAGCCAACATGTTCTAACTTCATTTACATCTTTCGATTTCCGTAGATTTTCTGCATATTGAATAATGTAATAATCGCATTAGGACTTGACCTCGTTAAAGTAATATTTCTGTGGGTTAACCCGACAGGTTTATACTTTTAACGTACCATTTACCAACTACCAAGTAGAGGCATATGGACTTGCATCCCGTGCAAGTAAATAAATTAAAAAAAGATAAACTACCAGTAAAAAAACAGAGTAAAAGCAGCCTAGCCAACCGCCAAAGAGTATAATAATATATAGGGAAAAGAGAGCCCTCTCTACGAGCTCAAGAAAGTTAGCCCCCCAGATGTTTTTTTTTTATTACATCGTTAGTTCGCCATTTCTTCTTGATTGTTCTCTATAAACATTTGTTTGTTCTCGATTTTTTTTGTGATCAATTATATTGTTTCTGTCAATGTGTGCGTCAGCTTGTGGTGTTACATTTAAGATGCTAAGGATCTAATGCCAAGCGTGGCTGACTGTTTACGACTTATCAATCTAAATCGGCTTCAGTAACAATAGATTCGCTTACCTTTTCTATCTTGCTGTATGCCCGTTACAATTGTTCTTTCCACTCGCGCGCATGGTCTATACGCTAGTACTTTGTCTATGCTTCTGTACTACTCCTCTTTATTCTGTGTCACCATTCTTACTATATTTAAGTACGTAAAAACAGCAATATATTGCCGTATAGAAACTGTAACCGGTTAGTACGGCTCTAATCCACATATTGATGTATCACTCGGACAGAAGCGCAACTCGGCTTTGCCTTAATCCCCCGCACCGCTCCGAAGGTTGTCTCCGCGTAAATGGACAGGCGGCCCTATAACTCATTGAATAATTTTGACACCGTGGACCTAATTCTGTAGTACCTACACTTAACTGCATTGCGAGCATAATATCGTTAAATTTAAGTAAAATCATTATTATGAAATGTTTTTGTTCAGGTAATTTGCATGTAACTCTATTATTATTAGAAATTATAAATTAGTTTAATGTCAAAAGTTTGTTTTAGATAATTAAATAATGTTTAAAGTGCTTGTTTTGTTTTAGTAAACGTGATCTAAAAATCCTTGCCTATGAAAACAGATGTGTTCTTAATAATGCCGTTTTTAACGAGCTCGTGATTTTTTTAGAGACCACTCCCTAATCTGGAAGCCTTTTCATGGCATAGTTAATTCAATATTTGGACCGCTGTTCCTTGCACATAGACTTAATACTAAGCTTTTTATGATTTAATTACAAATGACGTGTAGTTTTCAGATTTGCCCTATACCTACTTAGACATAAAACGGTATTATTTGCCAAATTTAGTTCTAGTTCAACGGAAAATACTCTTCAAATTTCCCTTGAGAGTGTCGAAATACTCATGTTTAGCCGCATAAATGGACGTTATTTTTGAAGTGATAACTTCTTATAGGAGGGTAAAGCGCTTAGTAACGTAACGCGTTACGGCGCCAGTCTGTCTGGCTTCCCTTTCTATCACGCATACGGCAGCGGTAGGCAGGCTCCTCCTCTCATACTAACCAATTGTTATTTTTATAGGATTATATACAATATACACAAAATTCTCATGTACAAATTCAAGAATTGTAACTAAGAATAAAATATAGATTTTATTTATGAATAACCTTAAATTATCATATTAATGTACATAAAATTTAAGTAATAACCTAAGCTTTTCTCAAGTTAAACAATATTAAATAGTTCAATTTAGATTGGTATAACTTATCATTTATGTCGGGCGTCCCGAGACTCACACGTTTTTTTCACATTAACGTAGCTGTTTCATTGTTACACTTCAAGATACTGTAAATTTGAATACATCGCTTTAATTTCAACTCGATACCTCCACACATTCCCGAGATACAGGGTCTTGTCAGATAGGCGGACGGAAAACGAAGAGAACCTATATGGGTTCCGTTTAGGCATGTTACCTTTATCTTTAGCTTCGTCAATTGGCGGTCATGAGTAAAGCGAGACGTTAAATGAAGCTAGTCCTGGATTTTTATATTCACTACGGCTTTGGCAGCCAGACACAGTACACCCAACCGTTGTTAACTTTTATAATTTTAAAGGAATCTATCTCACACCAAATAATATGATTGAAAACAATGATAGAGATGCAAGGTCAATAGCTTTGTCCCGTTCTATCTCAGCCTTAGTTGTATATTGCTTGCCCTTTCTATTTGTAATGAAGTTACCGACGCTACTTCTGAAGCGTTAATATTCTAAGCATCACACAGAACACTTAGGTCTAACGAGGTCCATCACGAACAAAGCGCGGACGTCAAGTAAATTAAAGCGGAGCGATTACATTACACATTTCCTAAGTCCTTTCAATTTAGGAAACGGTTCGGTCGTAGCCTACCGACATGACTAGATTGGAGCCAACATGTTCTAACTTCATTTACATCTTTCGATTTCCGTAGATTTTCTGCATATTGAATAATGTAATAATCGCATTAGGACTTGACCTCGTTAAAGTAATATTTCTGTGGGTTAACCCGACAGGTTTATACTTTTAACGTACCATTTACCAACTACCAAGTAGAGGCATATGGACTTGCATCCCGTGCAAGTAAATAAATTAAAAAAAGATAAACTACCAGTAAAAAAACAGAGTAAAAGCAGCCTAGCCAACCGCCAAAGAGTATAATAATATATAGGGAAAAGAGAGCCCTCTCTACGAGCTCAAGAAAGTTAGCCCCCCAGATGTTTTTTTTTTATTACATCGTTAGTTCGCCATTTCTTCTTGATTGTTCTCTATAAACATTTGTTTGTTCTCGATTTTTTTTTTAAATTTGCAATTCATTAAAATTGGTGAGGTTAGGTTATGTTAGAACAGTTAACACAACGCAGGAGCCGAGCGTAGCGTGCCGCGGCAGCGGCCGGCGAGTGCCAGAACCAAATAGTAGGCGTTTCCCCCCATTTTTAATTAATTGTTTTTAAATAAACAACAAAAGAACAAAAAATTATTTATAGCGAACAATTAAGAACAAACTACGAACTAACGATATGCGATATTGAAAATTCAAAAATAGAAAAAAAATTTTTTTGGGGGGCTAAGTTTGATGAGCCCTCTCTACGCATTACGAGCTGTCTATTTGAAAACTAGCGCCATCTGGAGATTGGCCCCGAAAATAACAATATATATATGCTAGAAATTATAAAATTCATTTTTAATATTGTGACGCAATTAAAATATAACTAACTCTACTTTTTAATGTAGGTATTGCAATTTTTTACCATGTTGAAATTGCGCGTAGAGTTAGTTATTTAATTTTGCCACAACATAGAACATAAAGGTTAGTTTTAGTTGTCAATATGCAAAATGGAACACGAGAGATACAAACATGCGCAAACGCTAGAAGTAGCCGCCATTTTATGACCAGTGGGCAGTCACACAAATATAGAAAAGAAAGGTTTCAAAGCGAGTGACACCTGACAAAGATTTCATTTTCGGGCCAACTAACAGATGGCACTACAGTCTTCTGAAAACGTCACTCTAAGGCGTCTGTCACACCTTTGCCAACCGCGAATTTGCGAAACTATTACGGTTTCGGAGTATTTACATTGTCTCTGTGTAAAAGCAATATTCTTTGCTAATAGTAAAATCTCTAAAGTAATAAATTAAATCTATCAAGCTATAAAGTACCTCATATCACTGAAACATGCTTCCTGTTTTATGGATGATGAACCGATTAACAAGCCAAAGGCGTCATCGCATTTCTGGCTATCGGGAAATAGAAGGTCCTGAGTATTGTCGAACATGCTTAAGCACTCGTGAGCTTACTTTTATATTCAAGAGCAAGGATGCAGAAAAACGTTCACAAGAACTGCGACTTACGACGGGCTTAGAGGTAAATCTTTTATGTTTATCTGTTACTGTACTGCTGTGTTCTCAAAGCACGGACTCGTACTCGTTGCTTCGTCTGTTTTGGTACTTGCAACGCTGCAGAAAGAAAGACTAGCTGAAATGATCAAGTAATTATTATGTGTAAAAAGCAAGCTATGATAAATAAAGTAAATAACAACTCCTACATGCAAATTTCAAGCTGAGTCAGCAAGAAAATTTTCAAAATTGTAAGATTAAGTAAAACCCCCTGATGTGAATGTTGATGGCTGATTATACATATAATTTGGATAAGTCTTCAGCTCAAAACAGTGATAATATGAGTAAATTACATAAACAAACTACTTATGGTTTTTAATTTACAGATTAAAATTAATGATGGTTTATCACAGAAAATTTGTAAAACATGTGTAGATACAATACAAAATAATCTTAAATTTAGGCGAACAAGCCGTAAAGTTCATAAGAGCCTGCTTCTTATGAAACTTAACAGTCATTATAGCAAAGTAAGAAAGCTGCAGACACCAAAACTTGAAATACAAGTAGAAAGCCTGGGGTATGATTTCGATAATGATTTTGGTCAAGATGAATTACCAACTGATTATCAGCATGATGAGGATAAGCCAAAGAAAGAACGACAGGTAAATATTTTATCATGTTCATCTTTAGTAATATATGAATGCAAATTTCATCAGTCTTATGCTGTAAGGAACTTTTTCTCTTGTTGCTTCTAAATAAACAAAACAATTAAATTATTAATACTTTTGTTAGACATTATTATTTACATGAGCTGAAAATATTGATATTATGATATTATGAGCACATAACATAGGTTAGTTCTGTAAGCCAATCAAATTTCTTGGCCATTTGGTCATGAAAAAGTGTATATATAACAGATTGTTGTGACATGTTGTCTTAATGTGTTGGTACCAACTCGTTTAGGACTAGGCATAAAAAGGCATAAAAGGCATTTATTTTCTCAAAATTGATTCCTTTAGAATTCTTTTTGATGTCATTTCTTATACTACTAGATACTACTACCGCTTTGGAAACAAATGGCGCTCTGAGAGAGAAGAAGCGGCGCAAGAAACTATTCATGAACTGTCAGTAAAGCCAATTTAAATAAATAACATATACTGTGTTATTATTATTATCATTGTTATTGTGACAGTGGTCAGGTTGAATAGCTATTTGGAATAATCAATATAATTTTGTGAGAAAAAACAGCTGAGAGCAGGGGTGTGCATTGCTTTTCTAGCAAGGTAGGCACTGTGGATCTAACTAGTCATAGTTGAACTTGGAATAAGCAAAGATTGCTTACAGTAGGTATTTAGTATTTAGCGCAAGGAAAAATGGTGGGTGTTCAATAGAAGTTTGGTAATAAAATAACGGCACCAATAAAAAAAAAATTACTTTAATACTAGTGCTATATTTATTTAGGTTAATAGCGAGGTAGGCACTGACTAATTGTCCATATCATATATGAGAGTGTTATTATTTAAGTAGTTACAATTTTACATATAAATTTATATATAATGATTTCTTTCAGAAAACAATAAAAGTGAAAAAGAAAATTGGAATAGCAAACTCAAGTTCCTACAAATGTCATAGCTGCGGTAAAGAGTTTCGTATGAAGTCAACCTATAGGGCACATTTACGGTTTCATACTAGCTACTGCGTGTGTGAGGTAAAATCAAATATTTGTATTTGAATTTTAAGTCATGAATGTCAAAATAAAAAGGGTGGTACACTCATGGTCATTAATAAAATCATTTATGTTATAGTAACTTTTAACACATTACTGTTATTGTGACAATTTTTTTTGAATTTCTTTTGTACATTTTTTGCAATCATTTGGTAAAAACAACACTTAAGAAATTAATTTTAAATTAGGTAACCTTATGTAAGTTTATATAATTTAGTTTTTATACCATGTTACTTTTAGTTTCCTACCAGTAAAAAGTTTTGCTTTTATTTTATATCAAAATATTTTTTGTGACATCACAAAATGGCCCAACTGAAGACCAGCGTTGGTTTTCAAACCAGCAACATGCTGAGTTGGGACAATTTTTTTGAATCATATATAATAGAAATGTTTCAGTCTTTTTGTTTTTTGCTTGTTTATCAATCTTAAGTTTATATTTATTTTTTATGTTATGTCTTTGTACAAAACTACTTACTTATATGTTTCTTTCTTTCAAAAAATATTAAATTTGCCCAACAAAAGACTTCATAAATCAACTTAACACATATGTACACACATACATTGTTAAGAATTGAATTAAGGGCTATAAATATATACATCACTTTAATTATTCATTATTACATGAGCTATGTGTCAGTGACAGTCCATTCAAGAATTGAAAAAAGAAACAGTTGAACTTACTTATTAAATTATCTTTACTAATATTATGTAGAGGAAAGATTTGATTGTTTGTCTTTTTCCATTGAATTGGCTCGAAACTACTGAACTAATTTGAAAAATTCTTTCACTGTTCAGAAGCTACAGTATCTCCAGGTGACATAGGCTGTATTACATTTTCAGGAAATTAAGGGATTCTTGTTAGAGAAGTCCAAAAATGTAACCCAAGGTGTAAAAAAGTACCACCTCCACATGTATAGTTTGTAAATTGGCTTTAGTACAGTTCAGTGCAGCCCTGTTTCGCTGTGACAAATGTGATCTATTGTGATAGCCACTGTTAATATTGATTCTTTTCATGAATATTATTATATCATTAGTAGTGAGCTGACACGTCTCAAGTCGCTGAAGAACTGGTCTTCCTAAAGAGATGCTACATTGACACATTAAAGGACCACATTCAGAGATCCTGTGTTACAGGGTTTCATCTGCACTATTACAGAATCTACATGATCTGCAATCTCTGAGGGCTAAGATAAAGAGGTGTTTGTTTAATCTGCAGTGCTCTGTTAGTGTCCTGGTTAGAATATGTAAATTTTCCCTACTTAGCCCTTGTGCGTCAAATTATTACACTCACAAACATTTACATCAAAATTTATTAGACTCTTGTGAACATGACATATCAAGGGTTGATTTAACAAGACCTCAACATGTAAAAACATCATATTACAATGTTTACAGTCATGCGGTAAACGTTGCAGAAACAATAACCAACTACAGGAGCACAAGAGGGCCCGACACGGCCTGGGCAAGATACACAAGTGTGCATATTGTGAATACAGCTCTGCTACTAAGGAAGCACTCACGGTAATATTTCAAAGTCAGATAAACTTTATACAATTCGACTTAAACTAAGCGCTTTTGAATAGTCACTATAAATATTTCTTTTACTGAATTTACCTTATGTTTGGGAAAAGTTGAGCTTATGAGAAGAACATACAAGAAAGCCAATGGCCACTCTTTTTCGATCAAATAGAGTATTTTAAAGGAAAGTGTACGCATTTTATTTTACGGTATCCATGTCGTATCGTCCCGGAAACACCATACAAGGAAGCTTTGTAGTATGTGGAAGAAAGTTCCTTGAAAACCACACTGTGGAGGAACGCCTACGGGAAAGAGGCGTGATTTTATGTATTTATGTATTATGGTATGCTTTTACCCACTCAATTACGATACTAATCTGTAGATATCTACCATTGCAACGCAATTCATGGTTTTAGATACACGAACGTCGTCACACCGGTGAGCGGCCGTATATATGTGATCATTGTGGGGCCACCTTCCATCGCAGAGCCAACTTGGTGCAGCATATAGCAATACACTTGCCGGAAAAAAACTTTCAGGTTAATAGAATAGAAATGTATTATTTATTTACCATAGGGAGTGAGTGTCATTAATATATTGCAACAACACTTGGTAAACGTCATGAAGCAGTATTGAAGCAATATCAGTTCGTAAAGGGGCTTCGACATGGGGAGAAGAACTACTGACAAGAAACTCCCAGCCCATCTTTTAAATCATATAACGACTTAGCCTCCTTAATATAATATTATACAATGTTAGGTGGCCCGCGTAGAACCAAACAAGTACCATGCATCATAATGCTCTATTGTGTTTGAATAATTTTAAATTTTTGATGAAAATTCTGGAGTCACCTCTATGTGAGTCATGTGGAACAATTGAGGATGTTGAGCACTTGTTAAAGGAATGTGTCCGATTTCAGTCTAGTTGAGACAATATTGTAGGACTTATGGGTTTGAACATATTTGATACGGGCATGTTTGTAAATATACTTGCCCGCCCTGCATCTAAGGATGCCATAAGTCTGTTTGAATCCATAAGTCTTATTGTTTGAACACTGTAGATATAACTTGCTTTTGGTTTTATTAACTTTTTTTTTGTTTGTTAATTTAAGAATTTTGTTTTTCTTTTGTCTTTTTAATGTACTTAGATTATAATGGGGCTGACATGTACATACGTATAAAATCCCCTAAATCAATAAAGAAAAAAAAATTATGCTCTATATAATTTACTATACTATAGCCTTCTTTGTCAAAGAAGCTTGAATGTATTTCTTGAATTTGTGACACATGAAGGAGCCCCAAACTAGCTAACTTAGTAAACGGTACATACAGTCGTCTTTCTTCTTGAAATAAATGAATTCAAATCGCAATTTTTCTTGAATTCAGTAATATCTTTTTTTTAACATAGGTACATCATTTTCATGTATGTATTGTGAGGGAAGGGTTAGTTAGGTGCAGCTGTAATATTTGATGTCTGTTTTATCCAAGGGAGCAAGGTTGTGCGCATGTTCGCCGCGAGCACGGATTGCCCGACGAAAATATCGCCATCAAATATACAAGTGTGCCAAAGTTATGGGACATGAAGTACCTTAAATATCGTAGATAGGGTATTTTACTGAAAGAAGACTTTATGTTATTTTTAAAAGATAGCAATTCTGCATTCAAAGTTTTTCTAAAAATTACTTGCCTCGTCTGGGACTCGAACCGACTTAAATGTAAAAAAAAACACCCCTACTTTTATGATGCCAATCGAAAGAATGGCTAAAAACTAATAACTCTTCTTAATTAACATAGTATTTTAAAAGAAAGGAGCAACGTAAAATGTTTGAGTCAAATTTCAAGAAAGTTATTTATTGCCGACGACGACGTTCGAAAAGTAGAGATATTATCATTCCATAGATAGCATAGATTTTATCATTCCATAGATAGCATAGATAATTCGTAAATAAGTACCCACTTCATAATTAAAATACTTACTCATACTTTATAGCATAGTTTTTTTAGTTTAAAAGCGATACGAGAATGTGCGCGAGTTACAAACAGAATTGAGCCATATCATATCGAGTATTCACCATAAAATGATAAAAAAATCAAAAGGCAGTGGACTCATTAAAAGATTGGCGATTTGCGTAAGACAGGAGGGATCACATTTTGAGCATTTAATTAATTAATTTACAAAAAACTACCCACTTAATTGACTACTTTTGTCATATCATAAAAGTAGGGGTCCTTTTTTTACATTTAAGTCGGTTCGATTCCCAGCCGAGGCAAGTAATTTTTAGAAAATATTTGAATGCAGAATTACTAACTTTTAAAAATAACATAAAGTCTTCTTTAAGTAAAATACCCGTATCTATTATCTACGTAATATCTACGATAAATATATGTCGTGAGTACCCGTCATGATAATAACAAGGGTTAGGTAGTTTATAATATTATCAAGTTTATCTTCAACGTCAGTATTTGCATTTATCCTGGTATACTTCCTCAGCTTTCTTCCAATCACATCAAATTCACTGTTCTTAATATTATGTAAAAGTTAGACATGTCTTACTGCTGTTCCATTGGTTACTATAAAATTAAAACCACAACTAGTTCAAATGGGTAGTAATTTGTGCCAAAATTTACCGACGATGAGAGATTCATACTTCCATTTCTACGCGGGTTTGAATCCTGTCGATATCACGTGACTATATCAGATTATTTAGGCTAATTGAAATCTGTTTATTATGCTTAATTTGTTTGGGTGCCTCAAAGTACTTACAATTATTTAAAGAAAATAATTTTGTTACAGTGCGACATGTGCCCGAAGCGGTTAAAATCGCGAAAGTTCCTGCAAATTCACAAGCACAACGCGCACACGGGAAAACGGTTCGGATACCTGTGTCCAGTTTGTGAACATCGCTTCGAGAAGCCAAACAAAGTTCGCGCGCATGCTCGCCGCGTGCACGGATTGCCCGACGAACATATCGCGCCCATTATTAGAGTGCAGCTGTAATATTTGATCTCTGTCTGTTTTATCCAAGGGAGCAAGGTTATGCGCATGTTCGCCGCGAGCACGGATTGCCCGACGAACATATCGCGCCCATTATGAGAGTGCAGCTGTAATATTTGATCCCTGTCTGTTTTATCCAAGGGAGCAAGGTTGTGCGCATGTTCGGCGCGAGCACGGATTGCCCGACGAACATATCGAGCCCATTATGAGAGTGCAGTTGTAATATTTGATCCGTGTCTGTTTTATCCAACGGAGCAAGGTTGTTGCCCATGTTTGCCGCATGCACGGATTGCCTGACGAACATATTTCGCCCATTAAAAGTGCAACCTTGGCCGTCAGCGCAAAAGTGGACTAAGCTTGACACAAACAGAATGAAAATAATAGTGTATTCTTTGCATAAAATGTATTGTAGTGGACTTAAGCCACTATGCATAAGTTATGCAATTATTGTCATACATTTTTCTAAATGGAGTTGGTTACTTTGGAATAGTATTGAATAAGTCGATATTTTTTTCTTAAATTACCTTTGCATTTAAAGTGTATAAGCAGGGTTAGGCCAAACAAGTAAGTAACGCGAAATATTAACAGTTTTAATAACTACATTTAAAAATTAAAATAGGCACACAAACAAACTACCATAATATTTACGACATCTGTATTGTAGTTATAAACTAAACTAAACTATAATAACGTTCACAGCCAGCCACGGACGAGTAAAAAATAAAGGACACCGCGCCGTGATATTAGCAAGTGAAACACCTTTAACACCACAGTCCAACAGTTATTTATCAAACATCTCAGAAATACTTATACATAAAGATAAAATAATAAAAATGAAACATTGCAATTTGAACTGTTTCTAATTAATAATAATCTTTTAACGATTTTTAAACGAGGTAAGGCGAGTCAATGAAGGAATTAGTTATTTTATAAATAGTCGATATGATCAATGATGTGTACTTCTGTTCTCCTAAGATTAAGTTTTTAATTTACCTAGCCTCTCTTGATAGTAATGGGGCAACTTTTTCTGTACGATAGTATTTTTATACATTTATTTTGTGCTCTTTTTAGCCTATACCCTGTGAACAATATAAATAGGTGACAACAATTTACAAAAATACTTTTAATGATAAAGTTAAATGGATATAATAAGGAGAAAGTTGTTATTATCTATTTATTTTTATTATATATCATTTTGTATCATTGCGCAATCTTCTGTATTGTCAATATTATAATAAATTCTGATACCTACAGATTAAAGTAAACATGGACTTAATCATTGATAAAAATTCCAAAAAATAAAGGTCCAAGATGTGATCCCTGAGGAACTCCAGCGGTAACTTTTATTGTCTCCGATATCAAGCCTTTGGTTGAAACTAGTTGACTACGATTTTTAAGATATGTAGAGATAAAACTAAGCAAATTGCCATGAATTCCGTGGGATTTTTAAGCTTCCATAACAATAATTCGTGGACAAACTGTCGAAGGCCTTAGAAAAATCCTATGGAAAAAATGTATATGGAGTCAACTTGTTCTCCATATGAAATTAGAAACGTAAGAATATTTACTACTGAAATACAATATAAAATTAAAAAAATAACGAGTCTAAAGTGATGCCTAGGCATGTTGTTGTTTCTAGTACATCAGGTGTATTATTATTGTTTATTATAGGTGTTAGTTGGTTCTTTATATTTGGAAGTGTAAACCGTTTTCCCTTAGTGAATATTTTCATCTAAATTTTTACATAAGTAGACGCAAACGGACAAGAGACACGACAGGAAGTGGTAAGGCATCAAGTTTATTGTTTCCCTTGTTTTTTATGCTATTTGTACCATCTAAAGGTATTTTTTTTTCTGCTTATTATCTCATTAATTAATTAATTAACATTCGTAATTACAGGGAAGCTCTCATGCAAAGCGACAATTTGTTCCAAAATAATTGAATCAACGTGACTTGTTGCTGTTCTTTCTTCTTGTTTAATGTGCTGAGTGTCAATTTTTTAAATTGTTTTTTCTTTTTGTGAATTTTGTTCATTGCTTTTATTAATCTCTTCAAACATTTTTTCCAACACGTTGTTCGTTTTATTATTTATACATTATACTTTTAGATAAGTAGAGAGAAAGAGAGAATGAGAGTCCGAGTTTTGGTACCTACCAAAAAAGGCTTTATATATTCTTTATATGTAATTTTTCGATCCGAACGAAATAGCACCCTATGGACCAATCAGTATCATCAAGGCGAATCATATCTTTAACGTCTGGTTTTGAATATTCTATACTTCCTTTTTCCAGTCTTCCTTTAACGGTTTTACAAGCAAGCCACAAACAGACGATGTAAGCTCGCGACCATTATCACATTGGAGGTTATAAAAAATTAAGAAAGCTAGATAGCCACTTCTTTAGCCTGTTTGCTTTTTAATGGTCGCAAAATAACAGAATTTTGTTTAATGATCCTGATATTGTAATAACCATTTATACTCCTTTCACAAAAACATCTCCGTTTTGGAGATTTTTGTAAATCTTCAAGATCTACGAGGGCTGCACTAAAAGTATCGGGAATCAAGGAAGTGACACAACATTACTATTTAAAAATATATTTATTGCTTTTCGAAGTATTCTCCGCGAAATTTGACACATTTTTCCATACGATGGAACCAATCATTGAAGCAACCATTCCATTCGGAAATTGGGGTCTCCAAAATGACCGTTTTGTAGGCTTCCACAGCTTCTTCAGGTGATGAAAATCTCTGACCACTCAATTTATTCTTTATTTTAGGGAAAGTATAGAAATCATTAAGGCTTAGGTCGGGGCTGTACGGCGGATGGTCTAATAATTCTATGTTTTTCTTGCTCTAAAAACTCTTTTATTCTGTGCGCGGTGTGAGAACTCGCATTGTCGTTATGGAGGATGATGCGGCGATTGCAGTTCTCTTTACGGAGTTCAGAAACGACCTGTGGCAAACAAATGCTAGAATACCATTCTGTATTAACCGTTCTTTGTCCGTCAAGAGGAATAGTCGCAACATGGCCGGTTTTGGAGACAAACGTGGCCACCATTTTTTTTGCAACACTCCGTGAACAAACAATTTTTGTTGGCTTTAACTCATTTTCGAACACCCAAACTCGTGACTGGTTTTTTGTTTCGGGTTCGTACGCGTATATCCAAGATTCGTCACCTGATACGATATTGTATACAGCATTTGAGGATCCTGCGTGGAATCTTTCGAGAGTTCTCACGCACCAAGTAACGCGAGCCGCTTTTGCTCTTCACAGAGCAAATGCGGTATCCATCGGGAAAACAACTTTTTTACACCTAATTGTTCATGCAAATTATTTGTATTTGACTCATGCCAATGTCTAAAGTTGTCTGAATTTCGCGATATGTCACATGTCGATCTTCCTCAATCAGCTTACGCACAGCATCAACGTTTTCTTTGGTGACTGCAGTTTTTGTACGACCTTGACGGGGATCATCTCTGAGCTTGACACGTCCACGTTGAAATTCAGCAAACCAGTGATGAATTGTGGTTTTGGATGGGGCTTCATCACCAAATGCAGATATCATCCGGTCTGCAGCACTGTTTTTGTGTTAAACCACTTCGAAAGTCATAAAAAATCATCGCTCTACAAATTTATCGAGTCAATTCCATTTTCTCAACGACTAAACAAGTTTGAAAAGACCTTGTGACAAAACTGAGATTTTTTTTTAAAATAAATAAATGGTATTCTATTTTTAAAACCAAGGAGTATTCAATTAAAAAGATTTTAATATGACAGGAACAGTGGAAATATTCCATTCCCGATACTTTTAGTGCAGCCCTCGTATTTGTCCCCTTCGATTGAACTCGTCGGAAATTAACGGTTTTACGACAATTCCTTTTTTTGCTCTTCTTTGGTAGGTATGATTTACAGACAATTCAGGAATATTTAAACCGCAAATTGACACCACATATTTATCTTTCTAGGCATGAACAATTTTGTCTTGTCGTCCAAGTCCAATGGCACGTGCGTCGACCTTTTGATTATATTCTGGTATTGGAATTATTTGTACTGCAGAATCTGAGATATACCTACTTTCTATTTACTATTACAACTTTCTGATTAAGCAGGAATCCCTCTAGTACGGGACAGTAAAGGTTTTATAAAAAAATATTATGTATGATGAGAAGTATGCGGATACGAGTGAAACAAACGACGTCTAATAAATTTCTTACTTATTGTCTCATCGCATTCTTTGGACTCAACAAGAATATTTTAATCAATGGTGCATGCAGTTCAATTTTCAATTTCAAATATTCTTTATTACAAATAAGATTAATTACAGACTTATTAGCTAGTATGTGTAACCTAGTTAATAAATATAATAATATTATAAAATACATATTTTTTAAAAGTGCCAAGACTCATTTAAAATTTATAAAAAGAAATTATTATAATAAAGTTACATAAAGGACATATAAAGTAACAAACAAAGTCAAGTAGATTTACATTATGAAAGCTTTAGTGGCAGCAATTCATTTATAAACAAAATTGTTATTATTAGGATTAGTAACATACGCACAGGTGATGTTACGTTGTGACAAGAAACAGCGAGAATCGCGAACCGGTTCAGTAAACTCGAGCAAGCGCGCGAGCAGGCTAGAACAACCCGTCCTTAATACTGTTAATACGGTCGGTTTTAGCGTAGAGGCGCCGGACTAGTGGACGGCTTACACTTTTGTTAACAGGTGATTCATTGCACCCATAGAAACTAATAGTGATGGACGATGCTGTTATGCTTGTCGATAGATGACAATCGGGTTTTTGGTATTTTACACAAATTTTTCACTAGTTTATTTTTACTGGCGGGATTTTTGTGTATGTAAAATTTTTCAGACAGTTTGTAGATGTACGTGTCGATTCTTGGAAAACCAATCTGTAGGTGAAGGTTTTGCAGGTTGGTACGGAAGTGTGGGTTATAGGCGTATTTTAGTGCTTTATTTTGAATGACTTGGAGTTTATTAATGTTGCGAGGGGAAGTATTACTCCATACAGGACACGCATATGTAATGCATGGTCGAACCAGTGTCTGATAAATTCTAAGTTTCGTATGGCTGCTTAGTTGACTGCGTCTATTAAGTACAGGAGATAAGGCATTGAGTGATTTTATACCTTTTATATGGAGATTTGTAAGATTTACGTTCCAATTGATTTTGTTATCCAGAAAGGTACCCAAGTATTTTACAGAGGGACTCCACGGTACCTGAAAGTCACCAATTTTCAGTTTACGTCTTGGTAGACAACGTTTACGAGTGAAAACGATGGCTTCAGTTTTAGATTCATTTATCTTCAGCTTCCAGGTACTAAAGTAATCTAAGAGTTGATCTATGGCAAGTTGTAATCTGCTTATGATCAAATCCATATCCTCAGATGACGTAAAACATGCAGTGTCATCGGCATAACATGCTATACTTGTCAGCCTCTGGACGGGTATATCATTGAGGAACATGATAAAGCAGTAGGGGCCTAAAATAGAACCTTGTGGGACGCCCGCAGTAACAGGAAATGGTCGGGATGAATTATTTTTTATGTGTACTTTAAAACTACGATCGGATAGGTATGATTGAATCATTTTAGTTAGTGAAATTGGTAGTCCGAAAGAAAGGAGTTTGTGGAGAAGACCTTTATGCCAGACTGTGTCAAATGCCTTCTCAATATCTAAGAGAAACATTCCGGTGGATTGTTTTAGGTTGAGATTATTTGACGCCGTTTCTGCAACTCTAGCAAGCTGCTGGACTGTGGAGTGACCTTGGCGAAACCCAAATTGCTCATCAATCAGGTATTTGTCAGTTGATCGTAGCAGGCGAGAGTACAGAATCTTTTCAAATAATTTACCAAGGCAGGGCAACAGGCTGATCGGTCGATATGATGCTGGGTTGGTCCGATCTTTACCAGCCTTATGGATCGCTATCACTTTAGCAGATTTCCAAGGAGATGGAAAATGGCTGAGTGTCAAACATGAATTTAAAATGTTATTTGTTAAAAATACAATCGCCTTACGGGGAAGGTTCTTGATCAGGATGTTGGTGACCGCATCGACCTTTGACGACTTCACTTGGTCGGACAAGAAAAATGGATTCAATTTGAGTTTCCTTTTCTAAGCGAGTCAGTGAGCAATCGATAAGCTCGTCATGGTTGCTGGGCCATTCACTTGTCAGCAGCATATTATTAAAGAATGTCCTACCCAATAGGTTGCATTGTTCTTGGATCGCATTGGTTACTAGGCCCGAGGAACCATTTACTGGAATTGTTCTTGGGAGTGACTGAATGAATTGTGTTGTTGTTTGGATGACGTGATTACTTGTTTATATTATTGGTTACTCTACCCTGATTATTGCGGTATGGGTCCTTAAGATTGTATTTTGGTGTCTCAACCTATAACTAATGATGTTAACGAGTATACATTAAGATTTGCCCGAAAGTTTCCTTCTGTGACCTTATTTGGCGACACAAATAAATTGCGACGCATATGGCATGCATCGTCTCGATCACTAAATCGCATCGCAGCGGTCCCATTTATGGGAGCAGAAGCTCCCTAGGGACGTTCTACTACTGCTATCGAAATGGCGTTTGCTTTAAGTGTACGAGTGTTCTCTGAAAAAACTTTATAAAGCATTTTTCAAGTTACGGCATCCATACATTAAACTGTTGTCATTGCCTATATGATCATAATAATATGTTTCCTCGAGTACTGTGATCAATAAATTTTCTCTATTGTAAATAACTATTAGACAAAGATCTGTTCTTCGCCGGCACAGGATTATCTCTAGCAGTAATGCAGTCATTGTAGTATTTATCGCCAATGATTACAATGCAATCTATATCGCTTTTGGGCTACTTGTTCGGATCTAATACAAGGCACAAGCAACATCCCAGTGAATTTCTTTAGCTCGCCATAAATTAAATCGTTAATCACCTTAACTCCGATATGATGCGTTTTGTTGTCATTCAAGTGACTATATTTCGGGGATAATTCTGAAATAACAGGATCCAGTTCAGGGATAAAATTTGGGCTGTTTAAGGTAGTCAAAACGCACCTTAACATATATCTAAAGATGATTATTGGAACTTAACCAAGTTAAAGCTTGATTCAGTCTTTGTATATACACGACGAATTATTTATAATATTAAAGGTATTACGTATTACAGGTTTTCGAGACTTTCCACCACCAAAACTAAACCAGCTTGATGTGGTGTCTGTTGTAATTGTTCAGCTATTTATACAGCACCCTTTGCAAATAAAATGACCTGTCCTTTACACCCATTTTTACTGAAATGGTTGTTAAGTTTAACAATCTTTAAAAACGGGTGTTCAAAACCATTCTCCAACGCTTTTCAAATTGGCTAATTAAGGCGGTAATTCTAGGCGTGTGCTATTATGAACCTTCGGGGTAGAGCCTTTTTAAAAAAAGAATAAAATACAATTGAAGTTTAACATAACCGCCGGCTTTGGAAATTCGATGAAGACTGACTCGCGTGGATAGGGATCTGGGATATTATAGAGAGTAGAGTGCTTGTTTAAGCGGTGTGCTTGTTAACATGACTGACTTGTCGTATTTTACTAAGTCGAAGTGAACGAGTTTAAGATATATTGTTTGATAATCGTTCGTGGAATAATCTGAGTTCGGTGGGCAAGCTCCTCCGTCTCAGATAGAAGATCGTTGATGAAGCCGAGACATGACTTGATGACGTTTTTAATGTAGTGTCTGTGCGCTGGGGTCAATTTTTGGCATGTTGCTGGTCTGCGCTGTCAGACCTCCTTCGCCTTGTCGTCTTCTAAGCGTCCACCGACTAACTTCCTAGCGCTACTGTCCGAGCTGAACTGCATTCAACCGGCGATTTCGTAGTGATGTCGTCACAAGAAAACGATCATCGGGCTGTGTTGTTGCACGTTATCGACATGTTCCTGGTCACCTGGTAAAGCCACCAGATTGTTGATATCGCTGGTACACACGTCGAAAAGCATATTTGCTGAAATTTAACTGTCGAGCAACATGGAATTGGTTCTGCCCAGATTCAATTAGTGTAACTTGTGACGTTGCTTTATGATATACAATTGATATACAAAAAACCCAAGATGCACAGTTGCGAACAAAAATAAGCCTCAAAACTGTCGCCAAACACTCGTCTATACTATAATAGGTACTTATAGTCAAACTATAAACAGTTTCTTACAAATTTAACCTTATTCACTAAAGTTAAAGTTGATTTCACAAAGGAGTACAAAAATCAATAAAATTGTGTGACCGAACTTCGCCGGTAGGTCAAGGCATGGAGTGGAGACGTTGTTTTCTTTTATATTTTTTTAATTCAATGAAATAATTAGGTTGTAACAGTGAATTAAATTGTGTTCTAAACACAATACATAGATATTTAGAAGTTTTCACAACTTTCATCTAAGAGTTTATGTTAAATAAATAAAAATGTTTTGGGTTGGATATGTGTATAAATGAACGAAACAAATATTTATTAGATAAACTGTTTATTTTTTCAAATATTACAAATAAACTGAAAACTTAAATCTATAATTATTTTTTTAAATTCTTGGTTATAATTATTATTGTTTAACACTAGGAAACTCATCAATTTCCTTGGAATAAACTTAGTTTATTATAAAGTTGTCGTTTTGAATTCGATTTAAGGTTTTCTGCTGTTTTATTTTTGCGATGTAAACGAACGTCTATGAACTTTTCTATAATAGCTTTTATAAGACTAATTTTGTGATTGAATAAAGCAGGTTGTTGAAGCGAATGTGTATCAATGCTCGAAAATATATTTAAATACAAGGCACGTTTTAAAACCAAGGAACACAAATAGGCTTTCGTTGTGTTTTTATACTATTGATGCGCTGTTTACGTCTTATAATCTCCTGTTTTACTACAAACAGTGTAAACATCTTCACTAGCGTAGCAGAGACCACCAAAATCCTTTAAATCTATTAGTTTATGAAACCATAACTTGTTACGTGCTAGTCACATTTAATTGTTTTTAATAGATGTCGGACCACAAATCCCGCAATATAACCAGTAATTTGACAGACATATTCGGAAGTGGAATTATTCAAAGAATCTAAAAGAATATCGAAATTTTGTTCATATATTTCGTAACCGCTATCATCGGTTAATAAACATAAGTTTTCTATATCAAACCGATATCCAAAGCTGGTGTGGTTAATGTTTGATACAATTGTTCCACAATTAAAAATGGGCACATATTCTAACGGAAGAGAATTGCCTGTAAATTTGAAACCGAGTTTTATATTATTTAATACGAGAGCGGCACTGAAAATTTCGGGAATCAAGGAAGTGACACTACGTTACTATTTAAAAATGTATTTATTGCTTTTCGAAGGATTCTCCGCGAAATTTGACACATTTTTCCATACGATGGAACCAATCATTGAAGCAACCATTCCATTCGGAAGTTGGGGTCTCCAAAATGGCCGTTTTGTAGGCGTCCACGGCTTCTTCAGGTGATGAAAATCTCTGACCACGCAATTTGTTCTTTATTTTACGGAAAGTATAGAAATCATTAGGGCTTAGGTCGGGGCTGTACGGCGGATGGTCTAATAATTCTATGTTTTCTTGCTCTAAAAGCTCTTTTGTTCTGTGCGCGGTGTGAGAACTCGCATTGTCGTGATGGAGGATGATGCGGCGGTTGCAGTTCTCTTTACGGAGTTCAGAAACGACCTGTGGCAAACAAGTGCTAGCATACCATTCTGCATTAACCGTTCTTTGTCCTTCAAGAGGAAAAGTCGCAACATGGCCGGTTTTGGAGACAAGCGTGGCCACCATTTTTGTTGCAACACTCCGTGAATGAAAAATTTTTGTTGGCTTTAACTGATTTTCGAACACCCAAACTCGTGACTGGTTTTTTGTTTCGGGTTCGTACGCGTATATCCAGGATTCGTCAACTGTTACCATGTTATATACAGCATTTGAGGATCGTGCGTGGAATCTTTCGAGAGTTCTGACGCACCAAGTAACGTGAGCCGCTTTTTGCTCTTCACAGAGCAAATGCGGTATCCATCGGGAAAGCAACTTTTTACACCTAATTGTTCATGCAAGATTATTTGTATTTGACTCATGCCAATGTCTAAAGTTGCCTGAATTTCGCGGTATGTCACATGTCGATCTTCCTCATCAGCTTACGCACAGCATCAACGTTTTCTTTGGTGACTGCAGTTTTTGGACGACCTTGACGGGGATCATCACTGAGCTTGACACGTCCACGTTGAAATTCAGCAAACCAGCGATAAATTGTGGTTTTGGATGTGGCTTCATCACCAAATGCAAAAATCATCCGGTCAACACACTGTTTTGTGTTAAACCAATTCGAAAGTCATAATAAATCATGGCTCTAGAATTTTCTCGAGTCAATTCCATTTTCTCAACGACTAAACAAGTTTGAAAAGACCTTGTGACAAGGTTTTTAAATAAATAAATTTTTAAAACCAAGGAGTTTTCAATTAAAAAGATTTTAATATGATAGGAACAGTGGAAATATTCCTTTCCCGATACTTTTAGTGCAGCCCTCGTACTAGTGGACAGTAGTTGGACCTGAATTAATGAAATTTGGAATATTTAAATCGATATCACAGAAAGTAATTGCATTTGCCACACTGCGACTTAAAAGTTGAGTTGCTAGTTTAACTCTTTTTTTTTTTCTTCTTTTGGCAATAGCGTTTACTTTTTGCCAATAACGTAAATTAAAAGATTGGGAAACTAAGTTAAAAAGGATACGGAACACGGGAAAGGATCAGATAAGTAGAAAGAGGATTGAAACGGATATTAAAAATTTCATAAATATACATATATACTTGCTACTTACACAACATACATAATTAGACAGAATATACAGGTAGGAAAAGGAACATTAAGAGATATTAGATCATTCAGGAATGAGGAGCGGTCGTATAGAGAACAGGAAAAGAAAATGTGATCTAGATCACATTTATCGGATTCACATTCACACGTGTCAGTAGATACAATGCCTAATCTATTAAGATGAACAGGAGTGCAAACATGACCCAAACGCATTCTTATGATAGAAGAACATACTAACTTATTGCATTTGGCACGGAAAAACCATGGTTTAAATGAAATAAGTGGCTGAAGGTTAAAATATTTCCTGCCTTTTGATTGACCAGTTTCAGTCCAAAGTCTATTCCAACAATCCTGAAGGTGAACTATAGGAAGAGCACCTAGATCCTGGCAAAAAACTTTATAAGGGAAAATGTCGCCATCGACCACGGCTTCATTAGCTAGTTGGTCTGCTTTTATATTACCAGGAATGTCGCTATGGCTGGGGATCCATACAAACAACACAGAAAGACCAAAGTGATTGCATTTATTTAATAGATTTCTTATTTCTATGACAACAGAAGAAATGTTTTTTGATTTGAATGGGGACCTATTGAGAGACTGTAAGGCACTTTTTGAATCAGAGAAAATTATTGTTTTTGGAAGTTTAAATAGAATAATATATTCAATAGCCTTAAAAATACCATAACATTCCCCAGTAAACACCGATGTTTCCGGAGGTAGTTTAATTTTCTGTGATATTTTAAATTGAGCGTGATAGACACCTACACCAACGGGATCCGAGGAGGAATGTTTAGACGCGTCTGTGTAAATATGATGGTAATCAACCCAAACAGTATTTTTAAGAAGATTAAACGAAAAATTTGTACTAATATCGTGCTTATTTAAATCTGAGTTAAAATTAATTTCTGGAAGCAACATTAATGCTTCAAAGCTAGTACTGAAAAGAGGATAATAAATGGATCGATGAATAGGAGCTTTTATGTTGATAAATTTCTTAAAACTATTGATTAGACAAGGTGGTTTTTTATTTGACCAATATGCAGATGAATCTATATAATGGTTAAGAAGCTGAAAAGATCGGAATACAAATTTGTCTGCTAAATATTGGCGACGTAGATGTAGTGGAGGATCACCACATTCTACTTGAAGAGCATTGATAGGACTTGACCGCATAGCACCAGAAACTACTCGTAAAGCTTTGGACTGTATGAAATCTAGTTTTTTAAATGCCTTAACACTACCAGGCTCCAGCAAGAATGTACCATAATCTAATATACTTCTTATAAGAGCATTATATAACAATTTCATGCAAAAAGGGTGCGCACCCCACCAAACACCTGACAGACATCTTAAAATATTTAGAGTACGCTCACATTTAGCATTTAGGTAATCACAATGTGGGATACCAGTTAGTTTCGAATCTAAGACAATTCCCAAAAACTTAACATTATCTTTAACTGGAATCTGATAACCCTCATAAAATATAGAAATAGGAGGAGGAGTTCTTGATCTCGTGAATAAAACTATTGTACTTTTTTCAGGTGATAGATCAAGGCCATTTAAGTCCAACCAATTTTTTAAATTTATCAGCGGTTGTGTTATAGAAGAACTAGCTTTTTCAATAGAAATATCACGACAGTAAATTAATAGATCATCAGCATACTGAAGAACATTTACACTATTAAGTGATGATTTTAAATCGTGTGTATAAATATTATACAATATTGGGCTAAGTACTGATCCCTGGGGGAGGCCCTTTGAAACAAGTCGAGTAATTGACTTCCCGTCATCTAGTTTCAGGATTATGTATCTTTCGGAAAGCATGTTTATGATAAAATTTGTTAATAGCAGAGGTATATTAAGTTGTAAAAGCTTACTCTTTAAAATACTTATTACGACATTATCATAGGCACAATTTATATCTAAGAACGCAGCTATTACTGATTTATTATTTGAAAATGATAATTGAATATCAGAAATGAATATACTTAAGCTATCAATAGTACTTTTCCCACGTCTGAAACCGAATTGGGATTCACATAATAGACCGTTATGCTCAACAAACCATTCTAAACGATTTTTTATAAGATGTTCTGTAATTTTCATCAAAACAGAAGAAAGTGCGATTGGGCGATAGGCAGAATGGTCTGAAGAACACCTATTAGGTTTCAGTACGGGAATTATTTCTTGACGTTTCCACGTGGAGGGGATGTTACCAGATGTCACTATGGAATTTATAAGAGATAAATAATAAAATAAAGCATCATCATCTAAATGAGAGATAAAGGAATACGGAATACCGTCCAGTCCAGGAGCAGAATCCTTAACATGAGACAATACACCTTTTAGTTCAGTGAGAGAAAATATACTGTACCAAAACACTTATCATTATTTATATTTATTACAGGGTAACCAATTATTAAGCCTTCAGGAACGAAAGGTGGAGCCAATTTATCTAAAAAGCTATCAACTAAATGAAAAGGGATTGATTTTGGAGATGAATCTTTGTATGCAGATCTAAACCTTCTTATATTTTTCCATACAAGAGATGGTTTGACATCAGGTGATATTGAATAGCAGACATTTTTCCAGCCATCAAATTTCTTTTTCTTTAGAAATTTTGAAGTTTCTGACATACTCTTTGTAAGAATTTCAAAATTCTCATCAGTGGAACATTGACAGTATGTAATTTCAGCATATTTTCTTCTCTTTACTGCCTCAGTACATTCGTTATCCCACCAAGGAGGAGAAGGAATAAAACCCAAAGAGTTTTTACTTGGAAATATCTCATTGGCAACCTCAATAAAGATTCTTGCTAAAGAATCTGCACACTGAGATTCTGTACCTGGATTAATTTTTGAAGTGTAATAATTTTGTTTTTTATTATATCTTTATATAAATCCCAATCAACATCATTAAGCTTATATTTTAAACGAGGAGAATAAGTTTTATGTAATACTTTATTGTTATTATTGCAGGTTGGAAATGATAATAATAGTGGGAAGTGATCACAACCAAAAGTAGATTGTAATGGATCCCAGGACAAAGAAAAAGCAAGATTAGGTGTAGTGACTGTTAAATCTGGAGCACTTGGGCCCTCGTCAGGATGAGAACGTCGTGTAGGACGACCATCATTTAATATACACAAATTCATTGAATCAAATATATCTATTAATGTGTTACCATAACTATTAGAAGATAAGTAACCCCAGGTTTCATGGCGACAGTTAAAATCGCCAAGGATCATAAAAGGCTTCGGAAGAATGGAAATAATATCTTTAATTTCATTTAAGATTGCAGAAGAAGGATGAGGTATATAAATAGATACATAACAGATATTTTCAACTAAAGCAGCAATAATAGAAAAATCATTACTGTGAGAAGGAATAGAGAAGAGAGAAAAGGAAAGAGGGTGTTTCACAAGCATGGCTACTCCGCCATGCCCATCCACACGATCTTCTCTGAGACATGAATAACCCGAATCTTAAATAAAGATCCTGGTTTCAACCATGTCTCTTGAAGAGCACAGATATAAGGTTTATATTTATTGAATAAATAAATAAGATCACTTTTTTAAGGAGTGATGCTTTGACAATTCCATTGAAGAACTTTGTCCATTATTTGGTTTATAAATTTGAGTAATTGCAGAAACTAATAAGGCAGAGTTGGACGGTGAAAATTCATTCGATTGACTAAGAGATTTTATAAGAGAAATGATTAAATCAATTACTGAGGATTCTAAAGGATTTTCATTTACTTTGTTAATTAATGCACATCCATTAGAGGGTTGGGGAATATTAAAATCTCTTAAAATTTCTTGGTGAGCAGATTTGTCATATCCTTTGCTAAGTGTAGGTGGAGGCTTTGGTTTAACAAAAACAGTTTTTTTATATGAAGTATTGTTTATAGCTTTAGGTGTTGAATGTTGATGCTGGGTTGGAAAAGTATTAGGAGTGATGTTAGGTGATGAGAGTAATGTATCTGCATATGAAACTCGAGAGACAGATGGATGTATCTTTGAAGCTTCTGAATAGGAAATACAGTTTTTAGCCATTGATTCCTTTATAGCTCTTTGTCTTTCATATTCTAAACATTTTTTATCAGTTGCAATATGGGAACCTTAACATAAACAACAAGATATAAAATCATCTTGAACAGAGCAGTTATCACCACTATGTCCTTGACCACATCTAAAACATCTTGGTTTAGATCTGCATTGAGATTTCACATGACCAAACCGACAACAATTGTAGCATTGAATAGTAGGATATATATACAAGTCTACAGTAAGAGAAGTGTAGCACATATATACTCGTTTAGGCAAAAACTGTCCATCAAAAGTAAATACCACAGACTCAGTACATTTAAGATGGTTTTGTCCATCAATCATCATCTTTCGTTTTATTCTCCTAATTTTTATGATTGGGCCACAGCCAATAGGAACAGAAACATTATCTTTTATTTCCTCTTCAGACCACTCAGCTGGTACTCCTCTGACTATTCCTATTCTACTCACAGAAAATGATGGAATAAAAGCCTTAAAAATTCATTTTCTAAATTTTTGTTTTCAACAAAGTCATTTGCATCTTGGTACTTAGAAAAAGAAATAGATAACCTATTCCGGCCTATCCTTTTTAAACTTCCATTCACAATATTTTTAATAGAATTTCTTTTGAGAAAACGACCAAATGTAACTGGATGTAAAGTAACATTATCATCGGGAGATGAATACTGTTTCTGAATGTGTACAACAAAACGAGCAGCATCTAATGAGTTATATAACAGCCTTGCAACAGGGGGCTGTGGCTGTTGTGGAGTGTCTGTGTTATTTTTTTGTATGGTCTCTACTACTATAGAAGAATTATTGCAGGAATCGACTTTGGAAAGAATTTGTTTGTCACTAATGTCTACACATTTGCAATCACTTTCCTTAATATCCTTCTTATCACCACGGTGTTTTCGTCGTCTTTTATTACAGTGTCTACATATTCTGGGTCGAGCTGACACTCTTTTACGGCCACTAGATGTCTGAGACACAGAACCATCTGTATCCATCGTGCTACCTTCGTCATTATTAGAAATTGTCACTACATGACCTATATCAGGGGCTGTCCCCCCAGGATCATCCGGGGGGTCCATCATATCATAGAAAAGTGAAGAAAAGAAGACTTACCAATAGGATGAAATTTACACAAATTAACACTTTAATAAAAACTAACTACTAAAATATATACAAACTACAACTTATCTGATCAAAATATCTAAATATTTACATGAAATTTAAAAATAAAATGAAAAATTATCAAAATTACGTGCGACCGATCTTAAGTTTCCCGCCCTTTTTTTTCAGTTTAACTCTCATTATAGAATTTCTGAACCAAATGTGTCTTTGAGTTAATTTATTGGCTAAATGTAAATCGTGTTTTTCTCGAAGTTTATGAAGATCTTCGACTAGTTTCCATTTTATTTGTTTATTATCACTATTATAAATAATTTTTTTGACTCGAATAATTTCTCACTAACTTTATCATATGACATGCATCAAAGAATACAAGAACGTCGTAATTAGCTGCGGGATGTTTAAAAAAGGGTTTCAAACTGTGAGCATCATCCATTTGCAGCCTAAAAGTTTCATAGTAGACATATTTGTCCTGCAACCATCAAATGTTAATGACACTACTTTTATTCATAATGTATGGCATTTTGTGAGTGCAATTTTTATTAAATTTGTTTTATTTTAGGCCGCCAAACTACTGATGAAAAAGTAAGCTAATGGAAGTTTCCATGATTCATTAACAGATACTAGTTAAAACACGTACGCCTGAGTAGCTATTTGGTTTAAGTCATTACTTTCTGCATATGGATATCCATATTAAAATCAGGAGAACCGGTGATGTAGCACTTGGTTTCACATGCTGTAAAAAATGCTCGAACCATTGAGTAAATAGATCAAGTTGTATCCATCCGGATGGATGACGCCAAGTGGAGCACCTTTCATCAGTAGTGGATTGTCCCGTTTCCTCGGGAATATCATCATCGGCGGGACAAATGTGCCACCTGCACTCATACATATCACACAAGTAATCGTTGATCCACGTTCAGCTGACGTTACAGTTCCTATTTGTTTTTTGCCCTTGAGTGCTAGTATCTCCGGCTTTTTTGATGGCACTACTGAAATGCCAGTTTCGTCCACGTTATATACATTGGTTGCAGGATACTGGATTTTATCAGAAGAACTCTCCAACAAGTCAAAAAATGCGTTAAAATTTTCTCTGTTAAATCCTTTCATTCTAGCGATTGATGTGCCCGTTCGACGGCGAAAGGATAGGTTACGATGGCGCTTGAGGAATTTTGAGGAACCTTAACCATGATCTTCCTGCAGATTAATTATCTTGTGAAAACCTGTGCTTTAAGTTATTCTTTTCCGCTAGCTGGTAAGCCATAGATCTGATGTCCCTGTGTGTAAGACCAAATCCCGATTTTCCATTTCTAGAATATAATCACATAATTCAGCTTCCAATTCACTCGGCAAAGTCGATTTTCTTCCAAGTTTATGGTTTGTAACGTCGCTAAGTGATTGGTCTTCCATTTTTGATAAGCGTTTAAGCGTAGTTTTGGGTACTCCGTATGTTTTTGATGCTTTCAAAAAACCCATTTGCTTATCTCGTATAGCTTTAATTGCATTTGCCATTGCATCTTTATCCCATGTTTGTCTGATCTTGCCTTTAGCTGTAGAATTTGTAGATGCCATCCTAAAACAATAAAAATAAAATATAAGTGACTGTTTGTAATGTGGACCACTAGTCCATATTCAAAACACGCCGGTGGTCCATATTATAAGACACATATATTTCTAGGTTAATACTGTTGCTAAGAAAATTATAAAAACTATTGGATATTGCTTAGAACTTAATATGAATAATTTTAAAATAACTCACCTTTCCCCTAGTTTAATCCACTTTCCCAAACAGTAATATTTGCTGAAATTATGAGCTTACGAAATTAGGTAAAAAATTACATCGCGCGTTGATAAAAACGAAAAATGACTGCAGTGAACACGCGCGCTCTCTCTGCCGACCGGCAAGCGACTAGCGAGGCGCGGGAGGGGTGGAGCTTAGCGCGCGGCGATCAGTGGCTTAATACGACGGACGGTTTCTAAGAAATGAAGGTAGTCCATATTACAAAACCAGTCCATATTTGGTGCACTTACTTACTTTGGGTACTTTCTTTGGTATAACATTCACTCCACTTGAATCCACGTTAAATTCGCCTGGGTGCATATTTGTTTTTTGGGTTTGCATTAATTATAAAATCATTGTACTTGAGTTTGGGTAGAATCCCATTTCATTGGCAGTACTAGTTGGGACTGGTTATATTAACCTTTTGAGAAATCCATGTACCCAGTCTCGACCCGCAAATTTTGAGGATGTGTTGTATCTATATTAATAATAAATATTTATTTCTTAAGAAGGTATAATTGCTCTGGCCAGCCATAGTTGATTCATAAGTAATTGTCTGCATGCTCGACCATTTGCTAGCTGGTTGTATGAAGCACTCCTTCCTTCTTTTGGATATTGGATTAAAGATTCTTCTTCCAATATTTCACTTCGTGAGATAGTTAGAGAAAGTATCCTACCATTGTTTTCATGCAAAATACAACATGCAAAATAATTTTTGCAACTATTCTGGGGTCATAGTCCAGTATTCGATGTACTAACTGGCATCTGAATCGACCCTTCAGAATACCTATAGTTCTTTTTACATTGTTACTGGCTGAGCTATGCATGTAATTATAATATTCCTCATTGCTGTATAGCTCAGGATTGCTATAATTTATATAATGGTACTAATGTTGTGGTGTAATTGCTATATAATGGTGCCATTATATGCGAAATCACCCAAAATAAAACAATATAAAGTCGTGAGCATGTATTCTCAAAGTCCTGCATGGCTTTGAGAATACATGCTCACGACATTGTTTTCCACTAAGTTGTTTTGGCTATAAAGAAGATATATTAATTACTATGTGAATTGCTTACCAAGTAAGTATCCTGATTCCCTATTATCTGTTAATCTATCCAAGTGCTTTTTGATCACTGAGTTATCAAGATGGTGCAACAGTTGGTCTTGCTGCTATAGCAGAAAACGATACCGGAGTTCATTGCTCATCAAGTTCTTGGGCAGAAGCAGGGTAACTGCCGAAACAGATCCAGAGCATTGATCCTTATTTGATGGTCCAGAAATTATGACCATATCATCAGACTGCGCATCTTCATAATTTTCGACATTAAAGTCTTGGTCTTCAGCGACGCTGCCATAAAATTCAATGAGTTAATTCCCGAGGCTCTAAATCCAGATTCTGATTTACTTATACTCGCAACTAGTTAACCAACTTAGTATGTCAACTTATATCGACACGATAAAAAAATAAATTACTAAGGGGTAATGGCGCTCAGGCGAGCGGTATAACCCCATACGGTCGTTTTGTAATTAATTTAAAAATAAAAATAAATACATACACAAAACTAAAATTAGGATCAGCGCCGCCGCAAACGAAGAAACGCACTTCACGGTAACATGACGCGAGCTGGTTGTCCTTAAGCTAAGGAGGCCATACACGCTACGGTCTACCGGAGAGGTAATCTGTGCAGGTATGCCTGCGTAGGTCAACCGAACAATGTTAGCGTGTATGGGGACGTTCCGGTGTATCGGAACGGTCTTCAGTTCTCTTTGCGATGGCATCGAATATGGACGATGACACGCTGGCGTTGCTAGGTCTTGCTTTAATTTTGAAGAAAAATGATACGAAAAACAAGCGAAGAAAGTGGTGTAAGCATTGGTTATTGAAAAGGAAAACATATAGTCATGTTAATTTAATAAATGAATTGAAATTTGAACCAGAAGATTTTAAAAACTATCTTCGAATGGACGAGAAAACATACCTTAAACTACTTGAAATGGTAACTCCTATGATAAAAAAAGAAGACACAGTTATGAGAAATAGTATTTCTGCGCACGAAAGATTATCAGTTACATTGAGATTTCTCGCAACTGGCAGAAGTTATGAAGACCTAAAGTTTTCAACAATTATTTCGCCTCAGGCACTTGGTAAAATTATTCCTGAAACATGTGAGGCTTTGTATAAAGTACTTAGAAGAGATTATTTGAAGGTAAGTCATTAAAACACTGCTATATTACAGATAATATTTATTGAAAAAAATACGATTTTAATTTTAATCATTAAAGTACAAAACTGTCGCGTACAAATTATTAATTATCAACATTGAAATTATTAAGGAATGTCGCTGCCGAATCTGGAATCGATAAAACTACATCTGTTTCATTGGGCTGATTTCCTGGAATTGTAGGTGTTCGTATTTGTGGCGAGTAAGGATTGCCTTGGGAACTGTTGAGTAGATGGCTAGTATGAAATGATTGAGAATATACTCTGAATTTTGACTAGTGGGAAATGGAAGGCAGGGTGGACTAGGACTTCCGGAAGAAACAAAACTTACAGGGGTATATGCCCTATTGTAATTAGGAGAGGACTGATATGCATGTTGTCGATATTGCTGAGCAGGAACATAGCTTCGTTGATTTTGTTTCAAAATATCTCTCATGTTAATATAGGCATGCTCGGGAGTGAGGTTTCCTATTTCTGCTTCAAAAAGTAAATCATTTATAAGTTTTTCTGCGACTATTATTTGTTTCGCATCTAAAGCCTTCAATTTCATCGCCACATTTTTTCCAATAATATCGCACCTATCTTCTGTTACAATTGGGCGAGGACGCTTAAAGTGATCTCGTACCGATTCCAATACTTCATTTGCTAAGCTTTCATCTTTTCTTTTTGTTTTACAAGGTTTTGGTGGGCGAGATGAATTATTATTATTTGACGATGTTGATCGAGCCTCGTTGTCGGTAGATACGCTGTTGGATGAATATTCTTCAGCGGCATTTGAAGAGTCTTCAGTGTTGTCTTTCTAAAAACATAAATAATTACATATTATGTTAATAACATTAAATAATTATGATATATTTTTGTGACCTGCCGTTATAGATATTTCATATCAAAAATAACTGCTTATTGTATAAATGATAAATCTGTTATTTTTATATTACAGTTTCCTACATCTGAAGAAGAGTGGAAAGAAATAGCAAAGATGTATGAAGATCGATGGAACTTTCCTCATTGTCTTGGTGCAATAGATGGAAAGCACATAGCGATTGTTCCACCGGCTAATAGTGGATCGTATTTTTATAATTATAAAGGGCAACATAGCGTAGTTCTTATGGCAATTGTTAATGCAAAATACCAATTTATGTATATAGACATTGGCATGAATGGCAGAATATCCGATGGAGGGGTTCTACAAAACACTAAATTTTTTGAAAAATTAGAAAATAGTGATTTACGTATTCCAAGCAGTGAATTGTTAACAGGAAGTAACCGAAATTTACCATATGTATTTGTGGCAGATGACGCGTTCCCATTACGACCCGATATGATAAAACCGTTTCGGCAGGCAGATTTAACATCGCAAGAAAGAAAAATTCTGAATTACAGATTATCTCCTGCGAGGCGGACTGTTGAAAACGCTTTCGGGATAATGGCATCACGATTTCGGATATTTTATACTCATATAAATTTAGAACCCGAAAATACCGATAAAGTAGTGAAAGCATCTTGTGTATTACATAACTTTTTAATTGAACACTCAAAAAAGTCTTATGCACCTCAAAAATCTTTTTATCGAGAAAACTCTGAAAACGGGACTATAATTTCTGAAGGATACAATACACAAAATAGTACCATGGAAAACTTGGAAAGAAGAAACCCAGGAAATACTTTGAACAACGCGAAGATTGTCCGAAACAATTTTATGAATTATTTCAATCAGGAGGGAAGGGTTCCATGGCAAAATGATCATGTAAATTAAAAAATAAGGCTGAACGGGCAGAGTAGGTAGTTCTAAATACATAGTTATTAGTGATGTACAGGATCGTTACGCGGATACGGATCTTTATTTTCGATGATACGGATATCCGGAACATCACTAATAGTTATATTATAAGCTTTAGTGAAATTTAGAATGACTGTAAATACAAAATAATTATGTGTTACATGTATTGAACTCAATAAAAAATTATACTACAAAGTATGAAATATTTTACTTACCTCACAACTATTTTCGTCATCACTATCTAAGTTGGATGAAGATTCCCTTGGAGTGCATTGATCATGAATGAAATTGAACAAATCGTAGTATCACAGTTTAATACGGTACACATCATCAGCAGATGCCCCAGACTTTAAAGATTGCTCATATTTCTTCTTTTCCTTCCTAACATAGCTTCTTAAGTTATTGATCTTTTTCACAACTACATCTTTGTTCGCACCTGGCTCAATTTCTCTCAAGTCTATTAGTAATTTATAAGCAGCTTCTTTTTTGTCTCGATTATGGTAATCTTTGTTTTTAATTTGCCAAAGACATGGATTACTTCTATACATTTCGATAAAATCTTCAAGGATTTTTTTAGTTGAATCTGGTGGCGCCATTTTCTGGCAATAAGATGCGAGCGATGAGACAACCGTCTGAAAGAAACACTAGGAAACAACTGACTCGACCTGCGCAGGCGACCGGAGTACACGCACACACGCACAGGTACACCGTACGGTGTCACTGGAAAGAATCGATTTTCGATCTTGCGCCGGTCGCCTGCGCAGGTTCAAAAACCTGCACAGGTCTATTCCCACACACATTCCGGTCTACCTGCGCAGGCATAACCTGCACAGATTACCTCTCCGGTAGACCGTAGCGTGTATGGCCTACATTAGAGATCCCGTTCCCTCGCACTTCATGGGACGTGGCATATTGCTAGGTTCAATTTTAACAGAGTTACAGAGGTGAGCGAATTACCCAGTAAGCGCTATTCACCCTCCCTATCCCACATTTTTAAGGCGACTCGCGAACTGCCATAGGGAATTGTCGTAGGTGTTAAGCGATTGGACCTTTTTGTTTCATTCGTTGGGAGTTAGAAATTTGATTTTAAAAGATATTTGGTATTGAAGTGAATTGATAATAGTGTTAAACCGACGCGTGTGTAGTCTCTATGCGTGTGTCGGTATCGGTTTTTTTATTTAATTAGTCGTGTGGGAGTTTGTTCGTGTGTTTTGGTGTGAAAGTCGGGACGTTCGCGTTACTGGCTTATAGCGTCAGTCAGTTTGTATGGCGTTGTCCACTAATTGGAGTTGGTGTAACCTTAAGGAGCCGAGGAACGGGAGGGCTTCGTTAATATGTTTTTTATAATTAGCCCATTATATAAATATAGCCAATTGGCATGACCGTATTTAAAGTGGTCGCGGGATGAGGCTATTAATTTCGAATATAATGGGACAATGGTACGACACAATGTCTTGAGTCAGTGGATCAGTAATGTTTGTGCTTTGCGATGGACCAGTGGAAGTGAATGTTGCAATATATATATTTGACTAGCTGACCCGGCCACGCGTTGCTGTGGCTAAAGTTTTTGTTATATTACATTATAGTAAACAATCTAAGAGGAACGATAAGAGAACATCAGTCACGGAGTCCACTATGCTTTTTCACACAGATGGTATTCGTAAAAAAATATGGTGATCTACTTATTTGACTTTCTACTACTATAACCCTTTAGTACAATGAAATTATTACAAAGACGAAAATGTTGATGTTGGTATACAAATTCACAGGATTGAGATTTGAAGAGGAAGTACGTTGAACACAATTAATTAAAATGTTCTTACACTTGATGTTAAGCAGAAATCAATACAAAATAAAAATTTATCAGATTTATTATTTCCATTTAATTTTATAACAAATAAGTATATTACAGTAAATAACATGTGACGCTTAAACTCATGAATGAGGTAGGCAAGGCAGACAGTCTTAAACTTTTAAACATTAATATAAAAAACCGGAAACTATTCCATCTTGCTCGTGAGCAGCTTGGCCGTAATAAAAACTGGCGTTTCGTCTGGACTAAAGGCGGACGAATTTTTGCTAGAAGAAATAGTACTTCCAAATCCTACCAAATCCGTTCGGAACAGGACTTAAAAAAGGATTTTGTCTGAAAAATTTATTGGTTTTCATACTGTGTCATAAATTATTTTTAAAAACGTTTTTGTATGGTTTTACATTAGTATATATACATTTAAAAACTTGTATACATTACACATATTATAGCACTCTAATCTATAAATACGCTGTTTATATATTGAAAAATAAATACATTTTTTTGTTATCTTTATTCGTATTTCATATTAAAAACGCACAAATTTTGAGATTCATTAATTGTAGCATTTACTATTTTATATTGTATTTTATTTTAAAACTATGTTCTGTATTTGAGTTAATTTTCTTCATTTATTATTGCATTAACTATAATTGGTTTTGGTTATTAATGAGTAAATATAATGTAGTAGTAGTCCTCGTTTCTTTTATAGAACTTCGTATGTTATGTTTACGAAATGAAAATGAAATCATTTCGAACTATGACAGCAGCGCGCTCCGCAAAAGAAATATTCATTCGTTTAAATTAAATTTATTTAGTTTATTAATTAATCAAATTGAGTTAATTATTAAGTCGTATAAACTAACACAAAAGGGAAATAGTCATTTGCCTATCATATATGTTACACGTCTTGTCTCTTATATAGGTATGTATTGTGATTATTTTATTTTTATTTTTTATTGCCATTTTGTAGCATTACATCGTTTCGGTCATATATGTATTGCAATGGGTATATATTTTCATTATATAAATGGGTCCTAAGAGAATGAAGGTTGGTCTAATCAATCCTTGTTCACTGAGTACAGGACATGAAGACTTTGTGGCTGGGTTACTACGTAATGATTAAGACGTATTGGCTGTTAATGAGACTTGGTTAGGAATAGGAGAGGAAATGCGAGCTCCACGTATATCTGGATATCGCCTTCGTCACATTCCTCGTCCTTCAGAGGTTCGCAGTCGGGGTGGTGGAGTTGGATTTTATATTCGCCGGGAAATTAAGGCACATGTTATCAAGCATCCTATTGTAGCTTCAGTTGAGCAAATGTGGATAAGCGTTCGCGTTAACTCCAGGAAAATAGCCATCGGTACAGCTTATCGCCCACCCTGGTTGTGTGCATATACATTTATAAATGCCCTATGTGATACCATCTCAACTCTATCACAGCATGACTACATTGTTCTACTCGATTCAGGCTGACCTTGAACCTTGTGGGACTAAAGAAGATGAGGAAAGACTGAGGCTCCAACTAGCATATCAATGTCTCCTGGAATAGAGTAACTATCGGCCAGAGGTAAATTATTAAAAATTAATTAAGGCTGAATCATTAACCGACACGGTTGGTAAGCGTTCAGTTACCTTATCTACTACGAATGAGTTCATATCGAAGCATACACCTAGATTGAACCTGGAAAATAATTTAATCATGACTGAACTGTCTTATCGATTTAGTAAGACCTCCAATTCCCTTGACTGCGGAACACCTGGGCTTCTGGTTTGGTTTTAAACCCAATCGTTGACACAGACTGCGACTGATAAAATTGCCTTGTGAAGCACTATCGAGTAAAGCGTGAGCACTATGTTCCCTGCCGTGAGAGTCAAATACAACGACGCGTGCGGTAGTCCAATAATACTGTACTATGAGTACGCGGCACTGGTGGTCTTAGAGGAACCACTTTACCGCTTGTCACGTTCCGGAAAGAATGTCCCATTTCTTCTCTAGTATACCAGTTCCCGGTTCGAGTGATCTGAGATAGAACGCTGAGGTCCTAAAGAGGACCATACAAAGGTATGTTCCAAATATGCTATGGTACAACATTTGAGAAGCAACCTCTTCAGTCATTACTCCTTGCATTGTCCGGGTTCTTTGCATACACATTTTGTATAGAAGCCATCCTCCTGACCCGGTTGTGTTGAAGAATTTCAAAAATGGTAGTTTTTCTTCTTGTTTCATTGACTCCAGGGTGACAGCTAGGAAGTTTATGGGGAAGCACATTCGAGTGGCTTGTCTTGAAGTTGTTATCAACAATATTTCTGCTATCAGGCTTATTAATGTTGACAGCTCAAAGGACGTTTTCACATTTTTTGTTTTTTCTATGATGTCATCTATTGAAGGAACGTGGGACATTGCCCTCTTTACTGCAGCAGCAAACCTTTTCCGGTATATGCCCTCTGTCCTCACCATACACAAAAATGCAGTCATCGGTCCCAGACTCTGTACTATGGATGATCTTCTTTCAGGTGGAAAGCTGCTCCCTTCTTGCAGAATGTGATATGCACCAGTCAATCCATATTTGGACACTTGGAAAGAAGTGTGTGTTCCATCTCTCTTTGTTATTGGCATGGTCCCATGTCCTAGTCTCAGCTCATCCAGTCTCAATTTAAAAGCTGCGAACATGTCCAAATAAGGGCCCATTGTACCGTACCAGTTCTATTCATTGTCCATAGTATAGTTCTTGTACTCCAAACCTTCTTTTTTAGTCTCATCTAACCATATTTTGTTGATGTCAGCTCTAGGGATAGAGTAATCATTTCCTATTTAATGTATGTTGTAATCAGTTGAGCTGACTTTAGCCTGCATATTGGTGTTTGTTCCTTTCACCTTCTGCCTGTTTACATTGTGTGCAGTGAAGATTATACTTGTAATTTGGGATGCAAGAATGACTTCTGTTTTCAGCTCTGCCATATTTTTTCGTCGACGGTAGTGGTCGCCACTTTACTGTGAATGTTGATCGTTATCGCGCTATGATTATCGATTATTTTTGGCCCGAATTGAAATGTATGGACTTGGACTGCATGTGGTTTCTACAGGGCGGCCCCACAAGCCACACAGCACACGTTACAATCGATTTATTGCAGAACAAGTTTGATGAGAGAGAACTCGTTCGTTCGTTAAACTTAGCTGTGTTATTCGAGATATATATACAAAAATATAACTGAAAATATATACAACGCAATTAAAAATCGTCAATTCAAGGAGAGAAATTTTATTGTTTTCAATTTCGAAGACTCAACTAATGCAAAAAATTAGTGATGGGCCGAACATGGGTTTCACCGAATACGAACATTCGGCCGAATATTCGGTAAAACTTTTACCGAACCGAATATTCGGTACATCTGATTCCGTTCCGTCGCACAAATGCAGGTCTAAACTTGTTTACGCTAAGCGCGCGGATTGCCGCCAGACCCACCCGCAGGCCCCGCCGCGTTCAAGTTCTCACTATTGCGTCATGCAGTAACGAGTTATCGTGAGCGTTAAAATTTGTGGCAGAAAAAGGTCAAATGTATGGACTTATTATCGGGGGAGTGAAGAAGACCGCAGCAAAGTGAAATGTACAATTTGTGATAAAATGATTTCACGGAGAGGCAGTGGCCGAAAGGGTTCGAACTCAGCTTTGAGCAACCACTTGAAATTGAAACACGCTATGGAATATACTAACCTTGAAAGAGCTGTGTGTCGGGTAAGCTCGAATACTCCAGATTAAGAGGCGATGCAGCAGGAGCCTGTCGCAGCACAGGATGTCCAACCGTCAACCAGTGGTAGTCAACCCTCAAATTCTAAAACTTTTACTACTACTCAATCCACACTAGAAGATTCATTTATATCTAAATGGAAAATAGACGACGCAAGATCAGTTCCGATTACGAAATCAATAGCGGAAATGATTGCAGTAGACAACCAACCAATTTCCGTTGTTGAAGATAAAGGCTTTAATCGTCTTATGCAGTTAGTAAAACCTAAATACCAAATGCCGAGCCGAAAACATTGTCATTCCACAACTTTATGAACAATTGAAAAAGACTATTCAAGATGAGCTGTCTAAGACCAACACCGTATCGGTTACATCTGACATGTGGACAAACTTAAATAATTTGTTTTCCTTCCTAAGCTTCACTATCCACTGGTTGGATGACGAATTCACACTTCAGCACAGAGTGCTTCTGGCCTACACAATGCTGATAACATACGCACACAATTTGTGGAAATAGCAGACGTCTGGCAAATAATGTTAAAGATCCATATTATATTGACAGACAGTGGAAGTAACATGGTGAAAGCTGTTAGAGACAGCCCATTTAACGGTCAGAAGTGTTTTCTACATATTTTACAACGCGTCATCCTCGAAGCCTTACAAGTTCAACAGGAAGTTGACGAAGCCATCGATCAAGGACGAAAAATAGTCTCACATTTTAATCACTCAACTCAAGCACAAGAAAAATTCAGCAAAATTCAAGAAGAGCTAAATTTGCCTACACACAAACTTGTGCAAGATGTAATTACAAGGTGGAACAGTAAATATTACATGTGTGCACGTCTTGAGGAACAAAAACGAGCTATCAGCTTGTACATTTCTGTGGCTCCATTAATATACAAAACCTGTCAGAAAGAGAGTGGATGTTACTGCAACATTGTTTGGTACTATTGCAGCCCTTTGAAAAGATTACCAAAAAGGTAAGCTCTACATACTCTTGCATTTCAGAGGTGATCCCCCACACAAAAATCTTGCAGAAGTTTCTAATCAAAGAAGAAGTGCAAAGAACGTGCAGCTACGTGGATTCCTTGCGAATGGCATTAAAAGAAGGATTGGAAAGGCGAGTCGGACAATTTGAAGATGAAAAGAATTACAATATTGCTACACTGCTCGACCAAGGTACAAGATGAATTTTTTCACTCCAGAAAAAGTTCCGTGGGTGAGATTTCCTTGCAGAATACGTTAGAAGAAGCGCAGATATGGATACCACGACTAACAGTGAAAATGAGAGTGAACCGCCAGCTCCGTTACCGTACAGTGGTCTTCAATCACAGGAAGGTACTCATAAAGCCCTCTGGACGTGCTATGAAGAATTAGCATCAGCAAAGCAGCCTGAGATCGAAGAACCAAAAAGCCCAATAGCTATCGAATTAGACACATACATTGCAGATAGCTTGCTGTCACGGGATATGTGCCCTTACAAGTGGTGGTCCAAAAATAAATTCCGATTTCCTCTTATGAGCAACATGGCTAAAATTTCTCTTTCAGCTCCAGGAAGCTCCGTTTACAGTGAACGTTTGTTTTCCGAAGCAGGCAACGTTTATGAGCAAAAACGAAACAAACTATTGCCAAATAAAGCTGAGCATCTTGTTTTTTTACACCACAACTTGCCACTTGTGAATTTTAAATACTAAATTACACCACGCTTATTTTCTAATTATGTAACAAAACATTTGTGTTTACGTTTCTTTTAATTGTAGTTTCCATTACCGTTTAAGAACTATATTTTTTCTGTTTATAGATAAACAAAACACTTTCGTGTAGTCAATGAAGATGTGAATTGTGATTTTTTAGGAATAATCTTCCTATATTATTATTTTACATACTTAAGTAATTAATGACATTTTGAATTATCTTAAATAATTATATGAGATGTCATATGTGTCTTATATCTCAGTAGACTATAATTAAGTTCTTAACTCTTAATGTGTAGATTAAGTGATTGATCTCTTAAATTACAACCTGAAAAGTACAAACAAATTACTTAGTTTCTTTATAAAGAACTATATTGGTTGAATAGGATAGGTTTAAAAGTTTAATATCAATAAATATATTTTGCGGCGCTATTCTGAGTTTCTTAGTAGATACTAAGGTGTTGTGATTTGATTAAGCTCTAACACAATAAAGACCGATCGAAATAAATATCTTGTTTATTTTCCTTCAATTATGACGTGATTATAATATATTATTCTAAAGAGTTTACACAGCAGCCTAATCCCAAAACAGCTAGATGTAGATTCCTATATTTTGGATTAAGTTATTATCTTTTTATCAACCTACTTTAATTGAAAATAAAGCTTCAGTGACGACAAAAACAGAAAGCTATACTCTAAAACACTTACCTCATTACACTGTACACTCAAATCATGATAATACACGGGTCAATAACAGTAAAAACTTTGAGTATCACTTTGCCGAATATTAGGTGATTCAGCCGAATATGAATATTCGGTAAAGCTGCCGAATATGCCGAATACCGAATATAAAACGAATATTTGGCCCATCTCTACAAAAAATACTGATTTGAACTTGATCAAAGATATGTTTAATGATTGCCAAAAATATGTAATATGTAAAGGTTCCTATCACCATTGAAAGTATCAAAGTGATGAGAATTGGGAAAACTTTTTTGACACTAAAACTAGAACTAAAACTTAAGGTTATTCTTCATTCACCTGATGATGTACACTGGGTATTTAACAATAAAAAATACCTTTTAAATGGTAAGTTGGCAATTAGAGGAGATATGTCAGAAATGCAACTCAGGCAGTATAAAACCATTGTTGCTTCCATGAACGATAGAATCAAGAAAGGTGATAAGAACCTAGTCATCAAGTATAGAAATGGTATTCCTGAAATTGTCACAAAAAATGATACTACATAGCTAAAAGTTAATGCAACGACCGAATTCAGGATCATCATTTAGGAAGAATTGCTGATTTTCGGTTATATGTTTCCCTCATGGATGAATTTGACATCATTGCTCTTTCAGAAACCACTCTTAAAGATGATATTAGTGAAAATTATCTTGGACTTAATAATTATGACATAGTAAGATGTGATAGCTCTATTTTTACTAGTGACGACCCAAGCGGAGGTGGTGTCTTGCTTGCTATCAATAAAAGTCTCAAATACACAATTATACCAATTGCTGATAATTCTTATGAGCATTTATTAGTCAAAATTAATACTTAAGGTATTGATTTCACTTGCCCACATTATGAGAGATTTTTTGAGAGCTTACAGACATCACTATCAAGTTTTTCCAATCTTGGTTCAATTGATAAATTTATACTCTTAGGAGACTTTAATATACCAGGATATAGATGGTTAAATGTAAATAATAAATCAAAGGCAGTTGGAACTCATACAGCTCATAATATAAGACCTGCTGCGAAGATATTCTCGTGTTTTTGTATGAACTATAAACTTATTCAATGCAATAACTATTCAAATTCGAGCGGTAATATTTTGGACCTGGTGATCACTAACTTGTATGATTCTAAAGTTTCCACTTACGATGATCTTATTTTTGATTGTTATTCATTTCATCATGCTCTTTACAATACTTTCTCACTTAGTCAACATAAAAAGCTATCATTCAATGAATATTTCTATGATTTTAAAAGAGCAAATTTTACTGAGTTGAATAAGTATTTAAAAAATTTTGCTCTTCCAGATTGTTCCTCAGTTCATTTTGACATTGATGATTATGTTGTTTCATCTAATAAGGTTCTTTTGGAGTCAGTTGAGAAATGTGTACCTAAAACTTCCTTATTCTCGAATGAATTAAAAAAGGCAAAAATTAAATAACGCTATATTTAAGAAAAAAGAGTTACATGCTCTGTATAAGAAACATCTGTCTCAATATTATTTCAATTTATTTAGATCACAAAGGTCTCTGTGTAAATCTCTCCATGAAAGAGACGAAAAGACTTTCATTGAAGAAACTGAAAATTCGCTTCTTAGTGATGGCTCAAATTTTTATAAATATGTTAATTCGATTGATAGCTGGAGAGAGTTACCTTCGTATTTTTACTTTAATGATATTATTGCCGATAATGGTCAAGCTATAGTTTATTTATTTGCCAATAAAATTGGAAGTGTTTATATGAATGTTAATCTTAGCAATACTGAATTACCATTTGATTTCAATGATTGCTACGGAAACTTAACACTCACCAGAAGTGAAATTATGAAGGAAATCTGTAAGGTTAACGTAAACTCAAGTCCAGGTCCAGATTCAATTCACCCGCTGATGGTTAGAAAATGCTCAAGTTTTTTTTGCCGATCTATTGACTAAAAAAGAGTTTTCGTAAATACAAAAGGAGCTATATAAAATGGCTTTCTAGTCAATATAAAAAGCATTTATTAATGTGTATTTTTGATATACAGCTACTCATATTATCCTTGTACTCCCTTAGCAATATTATTTAATAGGCGCATAAGAGACAGATCACGAAATATATCCGGAACACTTTAAAAAAGTCAGAGTCGTTCCACTTTTAAAGGATAAAGGCAAAAAGGCGGATTCCAACTGTTATAGGCCTATTTCAATAATGGGTTTGTTGACAGAAGAGACAAACAATTATTTAAGAGATTTTCTAGAATTCTGCTTAGTACTGTAGTAATTGAAATCGGAATGTAGTTGTCCACATCGTTCCCATTACTACCATAGTATATAGGTGTTACAAGAAATGAATTTTTTGTCACCAGACAAAATGGCGGTGAACGCTTGAAAGAATACTTCACGAAAGTTATAAATATTGGTCTGACGTGTGAGTTTGGTGAATTGAGAGAAGGGCTTACGGTGAGCAAAATCATAGCAGGGCTGGATGAGAGGTATAATAATTTAAAGGCTCAGTTAATATCCGAAGATGATGCAAAGTTAGACCTACCACATGTAATGAACTTTTTAAGAAACGCAGAAAACTGTAGACTTTTTGTACAACAAGATAAAACAGACGAATGTAAATTGGAAGTGGAGGTGTTTAGGGCAAATAAAAACAAAATTATCAAAAACTGCAGAAACTGTGGCAAAACTCATGGATTTAATAGATGGTCAGCGTTTGGAAAAACATGTTTCACATGTAAAAAACCTAATCATTTTTCTAATATGTGCAACAAACGCAAAAAGGGACATTATAAAACAGAGAAAAGTGGCTGGGGAACCTCACCTCAGCCATCAGTAAGTGGATCTATCATCGGAGAAGACTGCAGGTACCTACATATATTTCGAGATAATATATTTTTTATCGATTGATTAGCAACGAACATTTAAAATAAAATTTATATTGATCGTTACAGATGTTCGAGACTAAAATGTTTTACCAAAGTTTCATTGGATCAACGGCAGGAGATATTTGAATCTTTTTATAGTAATGAAACAAAGGATGACCAGGACGGGTATCTCGCAGGATTAATATCATATCAACCAGTCAAACAAAGGAGGCCGAGACTTGAACGCAATAATGAAGATGATGATTTTTTACATGAAGTATCTTATTCATACAAGGTGCGCGTTGCTCATGAAGAAATACAAATATGTATGAAGGCTTTTATAAACATACATGGCATAACTAGGGGGCGGCTACGTACACTACAAAATAAAATTTTAAATACGAAGAAATTACCTAAGGATGGCAGAGGAAAACATGCAAATAGGCCACATGGAACTCCCTCTCCAGTATTGGAGTTAATAAAATGCAATATAAAATCTTTCAAAGCCAGGAAATCCCATTATTCTTTGAGGGATAATCCTCATATGAAGTATCTTCCAGAATCATTATCCGTTAAAAAAATGCATGAACTTTTTTTGTATGAAATGAAGATTCGAGTTTCTTACCAAGTTTATTATAATGTCTTTAATAAGGACTTCAATATTAAATTTGGATTGCCTCGATCTGATACTTGTTGTATATGTGACGAGTTAAATTTAAAAATCCAATTAACTGCTGATGATGTGGCAAAGAAGTTCAGGGAGCTTAAAAATATCTATAAATTAAAAGCAAGGCAAGGTGAATGCGTTGTACTGTCTTTTGACTATATGCAAAACCTTCCCATGCCACACATCAAGACTGGTGATGTATTTTATTCCAGACAAATGTGGCGAATGTGTACTATGTGTTTGGTATTCACAATTTAGCGGACGACAGTGTATCCTTATATGTTTATCCAGAGACAGTCGGAAAAAAGGGAGCATCTGATGTAACTTCTTTGATTCTCCACTATATAAACAACAGAGAAATACAGTGTGATCACCTTGTGCTTCTAAGTGATGGATGCAGTGGGCAAAATAAAAACCACGTGATGGTTTACTTACAATATATCTTGGTTCATGTATTGAAACTTTTCAAGAAAATAACCCACATATATCCAGTCAGAGGTCACACATATCTGCCAATTATGAAGATTTTGCACTTATCGCCAAAAAGAAGCTGGTATGTTCCCCTGAGGTTCCTGCTGATTGGGACAAAATTATTCAGCTGCCAGAAAACATCCCAGCCCATTTAATGTTATATCAGTTACACAGGATTACTTTTTTAATTTAAAGGCAGCGGTTTCACCATTCTTTCTAAGGACTCCAAGACCAGCACTTCAGCTCCGCAAATTGCGTGTTATAACAACATCTGATAATCATGAACATATCAAGGTAAAAGAAAATTTTACAGGACCTTCTACGCGCTGTGTAATTCGCAACAAACGGCGCCTACCTGAAGAGTTGATACTTGATCCATTATACTTAGAACCACTGAAGATGTCGAATGGGAAGATATCAAATTTAATACATTTGAGTAAGTTTCTCACGAAACAAGAAAACAGGGATTTCTTCCTGCAATTTGTACCAGATGCAGCAGTCTCTGATGGTCATATTAATGATGATGACAATGTATAAATAGAGGATGACGATAATAGTGAAGGATGTGATGAGTAATTTTTACTTTGTATAAGTATTGTCTATTTTAAGAATATAAAAGCCTTTTTATGAAAATTTTTGTCTGATTTTATTTGAAAACTAACCAATGTCAAACATAAATTTCAATTTTACTGTACTTCAGGAAAACTTTTGGCATTAAAACATAGCACAAACCATTGCATGTCATAGTATTTACAATAAATCAGTAAGTTTACTACAAATTATTTGATTATATGTATTGTAAACCTTATTTTATGTCTCCTGTAAAATTGAGCTAAATAGACATTGGCTGTTTTTCCAAATAACCCCTCAATTACATTACTAGAAGTGGCAGGGCAATTAAAGTGCCCGAAAAACTTAATTTGTAATCTCAGCGTAAAGAAAGGGGATGTTTATAGAATGCTTCATAAAAATTTGTTTATGGCACCTATGTTTTATACTAACTTGGGGTTATTTATGGTTTTACCTTTTTGTTGATCTTTTTTATGAAGAAAACACGTTTAAAATGTAAGTGCTTTTTATTTAATATAAGTCCAAGTAAATCAACAGGCGTTGGTGCAAAATTAAACTTCTCATAACCACCTTCGCAGTATATTTAAATTGATCAGAACAAAACAGAATTACCACTTAATACCTTTACAGAAGAAAATTAAATATCTGAAGCTCGAGCAAGCGTAGCTTTCGTCGTGAGAGATGTGTCTCCGTCTATAAAGCGATTGTTTCTAACATCGACAATGAGGTGATAATGTGACAAAAAATCGACAGCTGTTATCGCCTTGGTAACATCTGCTCCAATTCCCCTTACAAAATCTTTGCGTAACCCTAATTTTAAAACTAAATGAACATAGTCATATGTATTAATTACAGTACCATTACCCGCACACAAATGAAAATTTGTCATACTAGGACCGACGGTCTTTTAGCACTGACTTTGGAAAAAAACACAAGTCCCTTCCCGTTTCCAACAAGAACTGCAGTTTTGACGTTTGCCTGTAACCAAACTAAAAAGCGACCAGTACTAGCAAGCGTCGGCACTTATCGACACCATGGCCTTATACATTTTTCAGTTTTGTCCGAAAATTTAAAACGATGCCAACATACCGGATGTCGTCTATAGTTAGATTGAGACCTGGTAGATGGAGAACGTCCACCACGGCGACAACTCGATGACCTCCGTCTTGGACGCGACAGCCTCTTCAATTTACTTGTCAGTAGATCCACTTGTCTGCTTAACGCTGCAACTTGGTTTAATAAAGGGTTAGTCACAAGACCCGAAGAAGTTGATGAGGCCACAGCCGTGGGGGAATTCATGGGGACTATATGGCACCACGTCATGGATTCTATCAGGCAGCTCCGCCTCTTCATCCAGGGACACTTTCAATTGTGATGCTATTATGGTTTGTGTACCACTAGGGAGGCGACAAGACCAAATAGACTTTATAAAAAAATCTGGGTCGATTGGACCGGCGAGGTTTTCTCAAATGCCGCAGAAACTGGGACGGTTTACTGTGTCCTCATTCTTCGTAAGTGAGAAGCTGTTCCACCTTGTTTTCCCTTGACGTTGATAACCTCTTCACTAACTCCTCTTTGAGACGCTCATATTTATTGGTTGCGGGTGGCGCGGTGGTAATAATGTCCTCCACCTCCGATGCATAATAGGATCCAACTGACTCAGCACATGATGATATTTAGTCGAATCAGCAGTTATATTAGACAGTATGAACTGACTTTCTGACTGAGCGAACCACAGTGTCGGCTTCTCCGCGTAAAATGTAGGCATTTTAATAGTAATACCGTTAAGTTCCTTACCACAGCCATTGCAATCATCATCCATTAGTCTGAACAGGTTTGCTTATTAGCATGCTATTATCGATTTGATCTCGATCCGCGGCGGGCGACTGTTTTTGCGTCAAATTAAAATAAAAACAAAAATTGAATTCTCAATATGTCGCGTTGGGGAGAAGAAAAAACTTTGCTGTTTGTGTCACATTATCAAAGTTACGAATGCCTGTATAACACACATTCTCCATTATATAAAAATAATATTGCACGAAATGCTTATTAATGAGTATGCTTAGGCAAGCATGCTTATTGCTGGCAAATGTGAACAGTTGCATGAGCATGCTAACTTTAAGCATACTTAAAACCGATTCCGAACCGAACCGAAACCATTCTTGTTGTTGTGTTCTGTCGGGGTCACCACTATGTGGGGGCGTTGGTGAAAAACACATAAACTTCTAAGTACCTTTTGTATTAGATTCTAATCAGATAGAATTAATTTCTATTGGAGTTAATTAATTAGCAAATAATTTACCTACCCATTTTAAATTTTAGTCAATACATGTGAGGTAGGTTAGCTGATAATAAATTATAATATTTTATACTTAACCATTAACATTAACCATTAACCACACTTTTTATTTAAACAAGGATTAGATTGAAGTTCCCTAGCCCTAACGACAGTACCAGATTTTGTTAAATATTGTTTTCCTTTCCTTCGCTTGTTTATCTTTTTCTTTTTTTTTAAATCCTTCTATACATATTTTTCCTTCTTCGAATGAGTTGCGTGTTTTTTTTTTTCGTGAAGGTTCATCATCGTTGCTATCGCCATCAGACGTTTCACAACCATCCCAAGAAGAAGACGACCATTCAAAATCGGCTTCTTCGTCTTCTAATATAAAATCAATATAACTTTTCTTTACTGTTGTAAATTGTTTTAAGTTTGACTTGCTTATTTGATTGTGTGAAAGTTATCTGAAAAGAAAAAGTTTGAATTTATAGTGTAAAAAAAATGTTTAGTAGAGGTATCATACGATACGTCTATTAAACCTATATAATATTAATAAATTTTTCTATATATATATATATATAAACTTTCTTGATGCACTTGTATCCATACTTTGGCTAGTTTTTAGTGGGGATACACTTAAGTCTTGATAATTTTCTAATGAATGTATATTAGTTGTGCTGGAGCAGTGGCACATATTATTATAATAATAATAAATTTTTTTATTTGCGAAAAACTGCCACCAAATTTTTTACAAGTACAATAGATATTACAATTAACATTGTATAAAGAAAAGAAAAATAACAATACAAATGTTTAAAAAACAATAAAGAAAGAGATATTAATGCTTTAAAACTAACTATGTAGAATGATAACAAACCAGGCAGCAATTATCATTATTGTTTTTAAAGGATTCAAAGCGTTCCATGTTTTCATTGCCTAATTTAATTAAGCAATCGGCGTGCTTTATATGTTCTGATATCGGTAACACCAGACACGGTTCAGATGTTGGCTGCTGCGTTGAAAAACCTGTCCATCACCAGCTGCAACAATGCCACTAACGTAAGTCTTTTAAGTGGTATAAGTATCCCAAAGGAACTACCCGAGTTTTCGGGAGACCAGTTGGAGTGGCTACAGTTTAAGCAGGCTTATTATGAAACTACCGAGCTATGTAAATTTACTGATAAAGAAAATTTATGGAGGCTGCGAAAATGCCTACGTGGCGCTGCTTAAGATGCCGTCTACGCTTTATTTATAAGCGCGGCAACGCCGGAGAAAGTAATGGCGACATTGGAGTTGCGTTTTGGAAATCCTGATGGAATTTTACTAAAAATTATATCTGATATTAAGAGGCTGCAACCCCTGTCCCTGGACTTCCACAAGGAAATTGTTGCTTTCTCTGTCAAAATCCAAAATTATGTGGAAGTCATTAAAGCAGTAGGTCGCGATGAATACCTACAAAGATTTAGCGTAGTCATAATGATACTTTCCAAGCTTCCAACGGTATTACTTAGCAAATGCTCGGACTAGAGTTATAGCCTAATTAAAGAAAATAAAAATCGCAGATTGGTCATTCTGTCTGAATTTTTGACTGAGGAAGCAGTGAAAGTTTCAACCACTATAATTAAAACCAGTGAAGTGAGTACTACACGTTCACATACAGTATTAGTTCAGTCTGAATATAATAAAAACAATGTGTATGCTAGCCTATGAAAATGCCCTTTTAATCAATACATATAAGTACCCTGAGAGGTTGAGCAGCCGAGAGCTTGGTAGAATTCCCTCCAACAAAATTCTCCTGGCGTCCAAAGTAGTCTTAGTACTTAGCTTTAGTTTAGATAGAATTAGGTGTAATTAGGCTACAGTTTGCTTAGTTCAAGAAATATAAGTTCTCATTTACCAAAGCTATCTTTTACATAAAAAAAACCCGTAACAAAACTTAAACAGTGTAATTCAGATTTAGAATCCTGTAGATTTAATTATGAAAATGAGACTAAGCAGCTTCAAACAGAACTCTTTAATATGAATAACACCCTACAGGAAATAACTTATAATAAATATTAGTTGGCTCAAAAGGAGATAAGTGAACATATCCTTTTACTTTGAAATCAGTAAATAGCACCGTGTACTCTACAATTGTACCGTCAACTAAGTATATTGCCATAACTAAAAATAAGTCCTTCTATTTAAGTTAAATTCGTTAAGTAGTTGTAAAGTAATGAATACACAATTTTATATTTGTGAAATCTCTAATGTGTATTCAACGTCGGCAGTGCCAATTTGTGAAACGGAGGTTAGTTCAAAAACTTTGCAATCGATCCCATCTCTCTGTGATACTAAATTTGTAAATGGTTATTTTGAAACTTTTCACAAATTACACAACAACCAATGGTTGTACATTGTAAGTCAAAATTCAAAACTTACTTATAGTAAAAATCAAGAAATATCCAAGTATTCCATCTTTGGAACTGGATTATTAACATTACCACAAGAATCTATTGGATGTTGTGGAAATGCTAAACTTATACCTAAATGATACTCATACTGCTTAACGATGACTTTATAAATATTATAAACTCTGCTGCGGAAGTGACTGTTTCTTACAGCATGATTCCAGAGAACCCTTAATGTCTGAAAAATTTAAGCCCAAACCATATTGGACACCACTTATCTCACGGTCAATATCAGAGAGGAACATTTGGAAGAACCCAACTCAAGAGAATTTACGTAAAATACTAGAAAAACAGAAAAAATGCCGAAACCTGGCCGAGATACTACAGCGGCACAATTAACCGCCCAAATTGATTTTTTACGATTTAGGTTAAAAAAAATGTGGCCTTACTTGTGAATGTTATTTTATAACGTAGGTATATTGAAATAAAATGAAAGATAATATTGTTTTTAATTATTACGTTTATTTATAAAAAAGTCTGAAAAACACTTTGACCGTAAATTAACAAATGTGATGAAATGGCTTAAAAATAAAAAAAACTGCTGAATAAATGAATTCTAATAGTGCGTATTTCCACCTCATGACTTCCATCAAACGGTTTGGCATGCTCTCGATGACATCTTTGATCTGTTGTTCTGGAATGTTCTGCCACTCCTCAATCACCGATTGTTTTAATTCATCTATGGTGGTTGGAGCTGGTATGCGGCTTCGAACACGTCTTTTTAAATTGTCCCATATATGTTCAATAGGATTTAAATCTGGGCTCCAGGATGGCCATGTTAATTTTCGAATGCCGACGGTATCCAGGTACGCGGTAACAACTCTAGCAACGTGGGGGCGAGCGTTGTACTGCATTAATAAATAATCTTCGCCAATAAATGGAGCAAATGGCATTACATGAGGTTCCAACACTTCTGTTACATCATACCTCTGAGCATATATTCCACCTCTTTCAAAGATAACCAAGTCGGTGCGTGCTTCGTAAGTAATGCCGCCCCATATCATGATAGAGCCACCTTGGTTACCTATTGTTTCCACAACAGTACATGGTGCAAACCTTTCATTCTTGCGTCTGTATACACGCTGGCGACCGTCAAGACCGTGCAAGCATATTCTTGTCTCGTCAGTAAACATAACATTCTTCCATTGTTCCATATTCCATTCGGCGTGCTCTCGGGAAAAACGAAGTCTTTCTCTCCGGTGGCCTACGAGCAATTGTGGCACTCTAGATGGTCGAAAAGCTCCAAGGGCATTCTGTCCTAGTCTTCTTCTCACTGTTCTTTCACTCACTTGAAAATTGCGAACCTCACGAAGTTGGTTTCGTGCCTCAACAGCTGTAGTGAACCGATTTCTTAGAACATTGGTCACAAGAAATCGGTCGTCACGAGCGGAGGTGCATCTTTTTCGGCCCTGTCCTGGTCTTCGCTCATAAGAGCCAGTTTCCCGAAACCGTTTCACTGCATCCCTTAAGGTGGTACTTGCGACACCAAGCTTCCGCGCCACGTAACGCTGACTAAACCCTTCTTCGATAAGAGCGACGGCTCTCGCCACTGAATTAGCATCAAATGGCATGTTTGTGATGTCCAAACACTAGCTTTAAGTTACGAAACCAAAACAAACTCAAATTGTTTACTTTTAATGCCACTGAAGCAATGTAAGCAGTATGACAACGATAACGATAATGAGACGAAGTTCGATATTTATCCTATGCGTAACTTATGCGTAAAAAAACAAAGTTAAGTGGGTAGTTTGTAATTTTTTCGTCACTACATTTCTTTCACACTTGACTTATTTATGCCCGATAACTTACAACTGCGATAACATGAAAATTTGCCACTTTAAAAGGGTGGGCGGTTAATTGTACCGCTGAGTGTAGATCAGCAGCTAGCCTTAGACCTATTCAATTTTTTTTTTTCAATTTTAAAATATCTTTATTTTCATAACAATATAAATAAAATGTACAAAAGCCAGTGTCTATTAAATCCTAGCGGTACAACATCATAAGATCATATGTTTTACGAACAAAAGTCCATCTCAAAACTTTTAACATACAGATACTTAATTTAGAATATTATAACACATAGGGAAATATAATTAATAAAAAAAAAATATGTACGCGTAAGCTTGATGCGTTTAAAATTGATATTTTACAAAGTTTTTAAATATTGCCGAGGTAATCTTTAGATAGCAACAAGACAGCAAACTCGTTTGTTTGTTCATGGTTTGGCGCTCACGCAACCAAGACCCGAAACGGCCAGTAATACGGGCGAGAATACCATGGCGTGTTAACAGTTTGTCACGAATTAACAAATAGGGTTGAGGTTAAAAATGTATCGATAAGTTTTTAATTTATTAAATAAAAATATTAAATTAAATTATAATATTAATATGAATTAATAATAATTATTTAATTTATATTTTCCTTAAATTTTTTATTAGTGGATTTATACTTGGGATTTTATTTGAGTAAAATTTCTCTGATAATTTATATATGTAAACGTCGATTTTGGGCAAACCTATTTCAAGGTGGAGTTTGTGAAGATTGGTACGAATGGGAGTATTGTATGCAAATTTTAATGCTTTATTTTGAATTACTTGAAGTTTCCGCATGTTGGTTTTGCAGGTTCTTTTCCAAATTGGACAGGCATACGTGAACATGGTCGGATCAGGGTGCTGTATAACCGTAGTTTAGTAGAGCTACTAAGACATGAGCGTCTATTCAAAATAGGGTATAGTGCTGTTAGCGCCTTGATACCTTTGAGGCGAAGTTTTGTCAAATTTTCTGACCAGATGAGTTTGGTGTCTAGTATTGATCCCAAGTATTTAACAGAGCGGCTCCACGGGATGCACAAATTGCCAATTTTTAGTGTTTTAGTAAGTGGGGATCTTTTTCTTGTAAACATGATAGCCTCAGTTTTGGAGGCATTAATTTTTAGCTTCCATTTCTGGAAATAATCCATGAAGCGGTCAAGGGCAAGTTGCAGTCGGCCAGTAATGAGGTCTGAAGAGGATGTGACGCATGCCATATCGTCGGCATAACAACCTATTTTGGTTCGAGGTTGAACTGGTATATCGTTTAGATATAACAAAAACAAATATGGCCCTAAAATAGACCCCTGTGGTACACCAGCAGGCACAGGTTTTGGTTGAGAAGTATAGTTTTTTATGTGTACACTGAAGCTCCTGTTATCCAGATACGAATTTATTATTTTAACTATTGAGATAGGTAGACCAATTGAGATTAATTTATGCAAAAGAGCTTTGTGCCAAACCGTATCGAATGCTTTCTCAAGATCCAATAGAAACATTCCTGTGGATTGCTTAAGCTTAAGATTCTGCGATACGGTTTCAGCGACTCTTGCTAACTGATGAACAGTAGAATGATCTTGCCGGAAGCCAAATTGTTCATTAATCAACTTTTGCTCAGGAGCATGCAATAAGCGGTGATATATATTTTTTTCAAATAGCTTACCAACACATGGTAATAAGCTAATTGGACGGTAGCTAGATGGATCAGTTGGATTTTTACCTGGTTTATGAATTGCTATCACCTTAGCCACTTTCCACGCACGTGGAAAATATGTTTGAGTGATGCAGGCGTTAAATATTTTAGTTAGTAAGATTTTTGGGGTATATTTTTGATCAGGATGTTGGGTAGGTCATCACAACCAGGAGCTTTTCGTGGTTTGAGTTTTAAAATATTTTTCTTTATTTCGGAGGGGCGGACCAGCCTAATGGACTCATTTGTGCAGTCACAGTCTTTTAAAGAAGCTATAGATCGTTCTATAGCAGATTGTTCGTCACTTTGCCAGTCATTAGTAAGTAGCAAATTGTTAAGAAAAGCATTCGCTAAGACGTCACACTGAGACTGTTGGTTAGTTATTAATGATCCATCGTCTAGCTTGAGAGTGGGAATTTCAAATGAAGTTGGGCGCAAGCTTTTGACTAGACGCCAGAGATCATTGTCTGGGTTATCAATTCTGTTCAGCTTTCTGTTCCACACTTTATCGTTGTTGAGTTTCACAGGGTTGTTAATAACGATCTTTAGTTCTTTTATCTTGTGAAATAAGACCTTCTTAACGAGTGGATTAGTTTCATTTGCGGCATATTTACGCAAACGGTTTTTGATCTTGATTTTTCCCATAATATGCCTGGGCAGAGAACAGCAGTTCCAGGGTTTTAGAATGGATAAAGGCACGCAACGATCTCTGGCTTCAAGAAGCAGGTGTTGAAAGTTTGTAATTGCAATATCAATTTCTTGAGGACAGTCATAGATTTTCGAATTAAGTAGAGTAGCACTATTAAGGAAACTGCGATAGTTTTTCCAATCAGCTTTGGCATAATTGAATTTTTGGATTGGATTTCGCATAAGTTTTGCCTCGAAATTTATAAAAACTGGAAAGTGGTTAGAAGACAATGCAGGGATAGTTTTAATATTACTGGGAGAGTGAAAGTTTTTACATAACAGAATGTCGGGAATTGAGGGGCTTAAATTTGGGCAGTAATGAACTTATGTAGGATCATCTTAGGCATGTATAGTGTACTCGCTGTTCAGCATGTTTTCATAAAGTTTTTTGCCATGATCGTTGCAGCGACCAGGAGACCAGAGGGGATGCTTAGAGTTAAGATTACCCATAGCAAGTACCTTAGGGCTAGCTGCAAATACATTATCTAAGTCACTGGTGATTAAAGGTAGGTTGGGAGACTGGTATACTAAGTGGATTACTATACTCTCATTGCACAGAGATAGCGATATACTAATGACTTCTAAGTGTTGCGTGGGTGGAGTCGGGATTAAGTTGTGGATAAGATCCGAACGCACTAGTATGGCTACCCCTTGGCCAATACCATTGTGATGCTTGTCCCTACGGTAACATGCAAAACCAGGAATACCAAAAGTCAGTCGGCTGGTAAGCCTTAGGTACACGAAGCTCATGGGAACTAGACATAACGACCCAGTTGAGTTAAAATAAGTATAACTTTATCCATCCGAGTATTGCATTTGCTAAACTCTTGCTTAATTGTTTGTATGGTAGTTAGAATTTCCAGCATTTCTGTGATATTCTTGTCTTGAGGTAGTTTTTCAAGTGTTTCTCCAGTGTTTAGAGTTGACTGTGCATGTTGTTTAAGATTTAGACCATCATGTGATTCCGCCGTACACTCGGATCGTGTGGCATTCAGGATAGGTGGTATATCGATTTCTACTTATGGAACTTTCTGGATGCCAGGAGGACCAGAACTAGTGACTTGAGCCCATGAGCGTGCACCTATTTTAGCACGTGGTGCTGCACCCACTAGTGCTTTACGTGTCGTTTCACGCTTAGTCTCAATCCAGTCGACATATTTTAATCTTCTCTCACATTTGGAATAATTCGCCGGATGATCCTGCCGGCAGTTACAGCACCGTGCAGGGGTTTCTTTATCTTTTTTTGAACATTCCCAAGTTGGGTGTGATTGAGCACACTTTACGCAACGTGGTTGCCTATTGCAGTTGCGCGAGGCGTGACCAAACCTTGACATCTGAAACACTGGGTTCCAGTTAATTTAGTCGGCTTGTAGCGCTCAACTGTGACAACGCAATTAGATAAATATTTTATCTGCTTGAATTTGGTCATATTGGTTCCACTTTGCAGCTGAGCGAGAAGAGGGGGACACTCAGAGGGAAACACAGTCTTGATTTCTGTAACGGTGACTCCAGAGAATCCGAGGGATGCCAGTCATTCAGGAATGGTAGTATGGACGCTACTGTGTCTCTCACCTTTTGGTGGGTCCACTCGCCTTCAAGTTCTATCACTATCGGGGGAGTATTGTTCACCGATTTCTTCTTAGTCGCATTTTGGAAAAGATCCAATTCTCCATCATCAACAGGAAGGATACTATAACGGTTCTTGGTTGGAATATGCCCATCTTGAGCCTCTTCCTCAGACTTTGCATTAATCTTCTTTGCTTGCTTCCATTTATCGATGGGTGACGTATCATCTCTTAGTCGTTTATTGCCCAAATTAGGACTGGATTCAGACCTGGTCAGAAGATTTTCCATATTTGACCAAGGTGTGGATGTATCAACAACTATCGATAGCACCTCGGCACATCACTAGCTTTGTTCAACTTGCGGCTGCAAATACCGACAGTAACTGAGAGCGTGCGGCCGCAAAGACAACCGCGCGCCGAAAGACCTATTGCATTGCATACTATTTGTACTATGATTTATGATTATTTCTCTGAGAGTATAGGATTTAGAACATCTCGGCCGAGTTATAACAATTTAGTTACATTGATAACTCGCATTGAAATAGGTTTTACGAAGGGAATCCCTACAGTAGGTTGCTTTGTTGACATTGACAATGCCTATAATAATGTAAATGTAACTAAGAAAAAATTGCTAGCATAATAACATACCTCTAATAAAAATGTCGACCTAGCGATGAATAATACACAATCAGTGTTAAATAACTTTATAAGAATCATAGGTCTTATTAATATCTCTCATAAAAAAACGAAAGTATATATTTTTAGAAGGGTAAACCTAGAACTAACCCTAATGTGAATTTAGTTAGCGATAATCATAATATTCCACAAGTTGACAGTGTGAAATATCAAGGTGCGTACGTATAGCGCGTACACTGGAACGCGAAGTCAGTTTACGCTTGTCCGGAACGTCATGTCCATACTTGCAGCTATGCGTACTGTTATATATGTACATATGTATGTAACCTTGAAAATAACAATCTACATTCTACGCTGTATCCTCTCTTTGGTGGTTGCTTACCTCATTGTCAATGAACACCCGCAAAACAACTGTCCGTCAATTGGGAGACCAGCTTCATCAGACTCAAGGGCTAAAGTCATCCAGGACAAAATGTGAGCAATTACTACATGAGAGAGAGGATAGTGAGAGGGAAATGTTGAATGTATTAGGAAAAAGCAAAAGATGAATAGTGAGTTGGTAGAATTGCAATCCGAAATGGTTAATATACAGAATCAGAGGGATGAACTTCAAACAGTTCAAATTCAAATATTTTTATTCAAAATAGGATTTAAAATCACTTATTGAACGTCAAAAACTACCACCCATTCAAAAGAGACGCGAGAGAGAATGGGCGCAAGAAACTCAGCGGGCTTTTTTTTAAATATAAAATATGGATTACAAAGTAATATCGTACAATAAACATTTATAATTAAAGAGCCTGAGGGTGTTCGCTTTATTCCCAGTCCGTGGTGTCATTAAGAAAATCGTTTATGCTATAATAACCTTTCCCACACAAACGTTTTTGAACAATTCTTTTAAATTTCGTAACACATTTGTTTTGTCCATTTTCTGGGATCATATTTTAGAAGCATATACATCGCCTAACAAAAGACTTACTAACTCGACCCAAACGAGTAATAGGCATAACAAGTTTATGTTTGTTCCTCGTGTTAACATTATGAATGTCACAGTCAAATGTCAATGTGCTTATGAACATACAGAACATTATCAAAATTGTATTGAGAAGCAACAGTCAAAATGTTTATTTCTTTAAATTTTTCTCTTAATAATTCTTTAGAACCTAGGTTATAAATCGCGCGAATAGCCCTCTTCTACAGCACAAAGATAGTATTGATATCGGCCGCACTGCCCCTTAACAATATACCATGGGACATAATACTATGAAAATAACTAAAGTATACTAATCTCGCCGTATCTATGTCAGTAAACCGTCTAATTTTCTTAACCGCATATGCTGCAGAACTAAGCCTATTCGCCAATCCTTCAATATGGGGGCCCCACTGCAATTTGGAATCAAGAGTAATGCCAATAAATACAGCAGATTCCACTTGTTTTACCACCTCTCCATTTAATAAAATATTCGCATATACATTTTTTACATTTGGCGCGGTGAATTTAATATATTTGGTTTTATGACTATTTAACAATAAGTTATTAGCGCTAAACCAGTACACGATGTCAGATAGAGCATTGTTTACTTCGTCATATAAAACTTGGCTTCGTTTCACTTTGAATATAAGTGAAATGTCATCCGCAAACTATACCACCTTGGGTTTTTTTTCTACAAGGTTAGGTAGATCATTTATATAAAAAAGGAAGAGGAAGGGTCCAAAAATAGACCATTGTGGTACCCCCATACCGAGAGGAGTCCCAGGAGATCGCCTGCCATTCACAGTGTTGGCTGGATTTGACCAAAGCAGTGTTGCATTTGATGTTATCCTCAAGCGCATTACTGACTTGGAACGGGAGCTAAGACATGCTCAGATTACCTTGGAGTCACAAAAAATAACAGCAACATGTCCCACACACAGTAACTGTTTGAGGAACTAATCTGTGATTCACCTACTATGTGCTCTGCTACCTCACCTAGTAATTCAGATTCCCCCACTATCACTATTGATTTAACATGTAATGATTCTTCGTATAATCCCTATGTAACTGCCCAAACAATTCTCTTGTATAAAAATAAACTAAAATCATATGTTAAAATTTAAAATAATATGTTAACACATGTATTCTCATAAAAAAAAATTAACAAAGGATTACATACACAAATTACATTCACAAAAAGAATAAACATGCAAAAAATTCCAACAAGACAAGCCCTCAATATTTGCTTAATAAAACCTAGAACAAACATGGAACAAGAAATAAAATGTACAAAGGGGCAAAATTGTATAACAACCTACCAAAAGATATTAAAGAATTACAATCATTAAATGTTTTTAAAAAAACGTTAACACACCACATTTTGAAGGATTTCTCATAACTTATTTGTTAGACCGCTTCCAGCTATGACTATGAACGAGACCTTAATAAACAAATACCCTCATAGCTGTCATTATAACAAATAATAAAATAGTGTAGGTATATGATTCATTACTGTAAACATTTATTTTCTACGTTCCCCACCGATTTCGTTATTAATGTATCTACCTAATTAGTATTTATTGTAACTCTGTGTAATTATTGTATCTTTAAATATAACGGCTTAAATTATGTATAGTATATACACTACGATTTGCCGCTCAATCATGTTAGTTTAAGTATCTCAGTAAGTGAATTTGTATTCTTTTTGAGATAATAAATATTCTGAAATCAAAATCAAATATTAAAAGATATATAAAATCCACTGAGAAATTAATTAAAAAAATCATAACTTCAGTAAGGATTTGTACTTGCATAAAGAAAGATCAGAATTTTAAAACAAACTTTAACAGTGTAATTCGGATTTAGAATCCTGTAGATTTAATTATGAAAATGAGAGAGAGATGTTGGCCCAAAAGGAGATAGGTGAACATGCTTTGGCAATGGATGATCTTATAAAATCAAGTCAGTACAACCTTGAAACATTTCAAACCACTATTAAACAAAACATTATTATTTATAGTTATGAGATTGGAAAAAACATTAGTTTACAACTGAATCTTAACTTTGGTCATAATATCTTAAATATCTATATGCTCGGGGCCACTTATTCAAAGAATTATTACTTCAAAATTCAATTTAAATACAACAATAATAATTTTAATCGGTAGAAGAGGAAAAACTAATACTAAGGATATTGCTTATTATTTCAGATTGCTTAATAGTTTTGATAATGTAAATAAAATAATATTGTTTGGGTTACCATTCAGTCAGAACTTGCCAGGATGAGAAAATACTCATAGACATAAGTTAAATTTACATATGAACACCTTGACATGTCGTCATGGACGTTTCCATTTTATGGACACCAATAAGTTTATTGGAAAATATTTTTATTTGACTAAAACTAATTATTGTTATCTTTCTAAATATTACATTCGACAATACAGACACCTGCTTCTATTGAGCAAGTAAATTAACACCTATGGTATTAAAACTGTGGAATATTTTCCAAACAATATAACTAGTTTGTAAGACAACTGAGAATAACTCCGGTAGAAATTTGAAATATAATAATACAAAATATAATAAATTGAATATTAAGAATAGCCTACCTTATTAAATAAATGTAATAATAAAAATACACACATCAAAAAAGTCTAAGCAACATGCATGATATTACAAATTTACCGTTTATATTAATTAATTTCTAAGTCTTTCTTAAGTCTAATATGAAATTGTACTGACTGTCAACTAATGCCAGTAATACTACTCATATACTGAAGGTTCTTTTATTATTATAGTATGCAGAACCAGAATTGAATGGACAGTCGATAACAATATGTTTGCCTTCAATAGATCCAACCGCTCGAGGAAACTTCCTTGCAATTCCTCTTTCAATACACAGCCATTCTTCTGGACAAGATGGTATCTGCAAAAAAAGATAACATTATATAGAAACTTCCTAAAAAAACAGTATGTAGGTACCTAAACGTATATATGTGTGTATTTTTAGGAAACTGGGGAGGAGCCTACAGAAGCTATTGAAGAGAATGACATCAATGAAAATCGAAGTCAGTCTATAAACTCCCAAAAAGACAGCGACCATTCTATCCGCCGACGCAAAACCTCTTTGGAACTGGTTGAAGCAGGTAACGTCGTTAAAGAAGCTCTTGTCTCCTTCAAATCCACGCTAAAAAGGAATCCATCACAGCCTCTTCAGCAAGAGGATGATTGTGATTTATACGGAAAATTATTAGCAAATAAGTTGCGAAAATTATCTGAGAAGAATAAATTGCAGTTGATGCCACGACATTGACGGCTTGTATTTACGATGCCAATATGATGACCCCGTGATGTCTCCATCACGACCTCAAAGACCGGGCACATCATCATCTACTTATTCAGAGCCTCCATTGCATTATGGACAGGCTAATCAAAACACTCATTACCAAAATAGACAAGCTATGATGTCTCCAACACCAACTCAGAGACCGGGCACATCATCATCTACACATTCAGAGCCTCCATTGCATTATGGACAGGCTAATCAAAATGTTCATTACCAAAATAGACAAGTATTATCAGCCCCAGCTTCTAAAATCATCATTCGATCCCACCAGCTTGTTCGTGCACCAGACTGTCCTATCCTTCATATACCAGAGAACCAAGGTGAAAACACATCTAATAAAAATTTTGGTAATATAATTCAGGCAGCTTTTGACTCAAGTTAAATACTTACTGATATTACCGAATTTGTTTTTTATTGCTTTAAATAAATGTCCTAATGGGAAATATTTTTTTGATTTTGCGGAATTATATTCTAGATTTACGGACCAACCGGTCCCACCCAGTGCCCCGCCTGTAGTTGCAGGCGGCGTTTAAACTACTGAAAGGGGCCATCGCCCCGAACGGTTACCCCGAGCTCCGTGAGGGCCTACGCGAAAAACTAGGTGGACAAGGCACAGTCTAACATGTACAGTTACCACATCATCACGTCAGTAAACATCGAACCGTACATCAAGCAAAATGAGCTCACCCCTGCCGGAAACTTACTTATTGGACGCCGAACTAGAAGAAGAGTTCAATCTGCGACAAATGATAACTTCGACGCCGGAACGAGCGGAGAATCAAGAGTTGTATCAAAACGACGAACCCCAGAAGGAAGAGATTCTAGCAAGCGGAGGGACGATGAGCGACGACGAAGAAATACCCCCGAACAAAGAAGTAGAGGAGACATCTCTGACAGAGACGAAAACACCGGAGAGAACAATGAACGAGAGCATGAAGCGAACAATAGCGCAACTCCAACAAGCACCGACAAAGAAGAAACAACTTGTAGCGAAACGACTCAAGATGGAAGAAAAGGCAGCAGTGACGAAGAATACCTTTCCGACGACAGCTTGGATTGTTCAATGGACAGACAAAAATATAACATCGGGAGAAATAGGGTATCTCCTCGGAAAGTCATCGCTAGTCGTCAAGGAACAAGAAGGGATCATTTCCACATCATATACATCAGCACTGCCAAAAACTGTGGACACAATAGCAAACTTGGAAAAGTTATACGATCCCAAGAACATAAGTGTAGTTAAATTGCATGTATTGAGTGCCTTCTTGTCTACATTACTACCGGCGCTGATCATCGTACACTTAACCAAATTCTCACACGAAAAGATAAAAAAATTGCAAGTGTGTCGCTCATTCGCTGAGAATTAAAATTAAAAACCCGTACAATCACCCTGCAAATACCGAAGGGGGAAATAGTCTATTTAGACCACAAGGCTCAACACGAGATAAAAACAGCGACAACTGGATTTCGACACTTCTATGCCCGATGAAAACGTTTCTGAGGCAGACACAAGTTTTGAGCAACAGTCTAATCAGCGTAAACAGTCGCACGATGAGTTTGGAGTTGAACCGATTGCCTTTCCACAATCGACAAGAAACAACGCTGCTAACAGACGTTTACAGATTATTCGTGAAAACCAAGAGCTTGTGCTTCAGCTTTGTCAAAACAAGGCTTTCGATGAAGGGAAAGCTACAAGATTTTTATGCGGAACGCCTGAAGGGATTGCAGTCCAATTTAACCGCAACTTTAACGAACGACTTAAAACAGCTATATTAATTTCCAAGACATTGGTATTTTAGGAAAACACACGACAACGACTGGAAAGATCAAAAGAATACGCGCTACAGAGAGACCCAAACGCAAACGACTTCGGAACAAGGTACGATGGAGTAGAAGAGCTGGAACAATTACTGGACGCAAACTGCTATACATTCGCAAAAGCTAAGAGAGACCATCTACCAGAGAACTCGAAAGAAAAATAACTTATTCTTCTTTGGCCCTACGAGTACTGGAAAAATTATGGTAATGGGGAGTTTAGTGGAAATGCACTATAATTATACGAGACTAACGGGACTAACTCCGTCATCGTCCTTCAATTTCTGCAGCGTAATACACACTAACGCATGTTTTGTGGACGAATGCAAGCTAACAGACAATCAATTCGAACAATGGAAGTTGCTGTTGGGAGGACAACCAATGTCAACAGATGTAAAGTATAGTATAAAAGGACACGACGTAACAAATTGTGTACTGTACACAGCAAGCAATTACCCAATCGGTTCGTACTTAACAGTACCATCGTTGAGCACCTTCTTGCTTTCTGTCAACTCCCCTTTTAATGTTTGAATTTCACCGAATCTAATTGCGTTAAGATCGGATTTTTCCGTTCTCAGATTATCTTGAACATTTTTTAATTCATTTCTTGTCTGTCTTATTTCTTGTTGGAGCGGCGTCGGGTCATATCCTTCGGCTGATCGTGCTACTCGTGTTGGCGCCGTGATTTTGACATTCTCTGAGGTCGGTTCCGGTTGATGTTCGATCGGCGACTGCGTTATTGACGTTATCGGCTGGTGACCTAGAATGATTTCTGAGAACTTATGATCGCTCATTTTGTAATCCATTATCATTGGATTGGGTTGTGCGTTTCTCATTGCCGTAAATAACATATTTTCTCCGTGCAATGACGCTTCTACCGTGATACCGGTTTCGATCATTATATTCAGTATACTGTTTTCGTGTTGGCCGTCCGAGCTTAACAGTGGTTAGATTCCTACGCCTAATGGTGTTGTGAAGTCTAGCGCTGGTACATCTATGTAGTTACTGTATAGGTAATTGTCCACTGTTGCGTATTCGTATTTTATAGGTGCTGCTGCCATATGTTCTACCGACGTTTGAGTGCCGTCTCGCAGAACCACGTTGTTGATTGGGTTTTTAGATTTTAGGTAATCATATCTTAAGAATCTCCAAGCGTTATTTCTCAAATGGAAGGTGCCGTCTTTTGGTGTATGCTGTTTTTCGTATATCAATCCATTAGAGTTTGTTGCGTTGTAGAATATTTTTGCACTTGCGATTAACGCCGGCAAGTATGAGTATTTTTCGATACTTTGTCTTTTTTGTGTATTTGTCGCCGTATCGAATATTCTATTATGATTCCAGTATTCCATTTTGTTATCTATAAATATTCCTAGGCATGCTGCGCTTTGCGATTCTCCCGCTATTAACCTGTGCTGATTCCGTACTGCTAAATCCTCCATTTTTTTTCCGTATAGCACTTGTGGCGTTATGTTTTCTCCTAATTTTATCATTCCAATTCTACCCATGTCTTCCTTCCGATGCCTCTTCTTTTTAGTATGTACACAGTGAACTTTTTATGTGAAAATTGAAAATTTTTTTAAATGTGAATGTTTTTGTACTTTGTTTATTTTCCACCCCTGTCGTTATTATCGGTGGCAATACCAAATTATTTACCTCGCTTGCCATTATTGTTGTTCTATTCGTGTGCCTCTGGTGTGCTCTGAATCTTGGATATATCGTACCCAATACTCGTTCAGCTAAGTATTTTGTTCCTATTTCCGCTAGCGCTGCGACTTTTGCTGCTACGTCGTATTTCGATTCCGGTGTGTATTTGTAAACTTGTTGTAGGAATATTTCGTCTGCCTTTTGTATTTTTTTTTTGTTGCCCACTTTTTTTTCCTCACTTTCACCTTTACGTATTCGATTTGTACGTAATTGTATGTCTCGTCGTGTTCTTGTGCTATTCTATCCAAGTCGTTGCTTGGTTCGCCTACGTCGAGCTCGTTGCCAGGTCCCAAGTATTTGTATCCAGGTAGCGTGTAACCGGTTTGACTTGTTACGTCTTGTCTCTCCGCCGACATACTGGCGCGTTATTGGCGCCTTATTCTTTTTATAACTTCGCCTGACCTTTGCAACAATGTAACACCCTCATGCTATTTAATTATGTATAACCTCCCCTGACATTTATGTGTAACGGTCTCTTTTATTTTATGATATCCTGGCACCTTGGGGTTGTTCATGCGTTAATGTTAGATATAATTAAATTCAGTTTGCGTTAATAAATAATTAATTATCACATCTTACATCCAGTACATTTATTTTATTAGTGAAGCCTTATTTAAGTGTTATTTACAATTACTTATTACTATATTATTAGTAACTAAAATAGTCCCAATTTTCGGAATCTAGCGTCATGTCCAATCTGTCTGCGAATTTTTTCCAGAATTCCTCCCATATGAATGGATTTAGTTTGAATCCGTCCGTTTACCTGCCGGCCACCTGCGGGGCCATCGCACGCAACAAAACCGCCACATCGACATTGCAACATTGTATAAAGGTCAATATAATAAAATACTTACATAGTTACAAGAGTTTTATTCGTCTCCACGTCTTAAAACAACAAAGAAACACGTTTTTAGAAGATATCGTTACACCTCAACGTTTATGAGATAAATGTTCCTTTTATTTGTAATAGGTTGCTAGATTAGTATTTATAGTATAAATTATTTTTTTATTGTTGATCATAAAATAGTAGAAAGCAAGTAGAATAAAGTTTCTTTAAGTTTTTCGTCTAACAAAGCCCTTTTCTTGGATACAGGCCACTATGGATTAAAAGTGTTATACTGCAATGACTTCTGGTTAGCCCAAAGTGTTAAATGACGATTTAAGTCATATATGTAAAAGTATTTAACGAAATAAAATAGTTTGTTAAATTGAATTCAATTTTTTAAATGTGTTTTTGAAAAAAGTAACTTTTATTATTTTTAAAACTGTTGCTAGCGTTCGCCCTGTGCTGCCTCGGGGCGTAAAAAGAATAGGGTAGTCCCCGGTCCAAGGGTGTCGTAAGAGGCGACTACGGGCTTTTTGAAAGTGGGAGAGTCACGCTGCTGTCTTATGACGTCAGCACAATCGGGCCAGAATCGTCCGGGTTACTTACCACACTCGCACAGAATACCGGCGTGAAGTAGCGGCCAAGTGCCGCTATGTTTCGCATAGGTTAGTGTCGAGGACCGGAGGCCATTCCCCCCCCCCCCCCCAACAAAATATGAGAGCGGTCCTAAAAAATTATTACCCCAGGAGGGTACCGGCTCTTGTAGAGCCGGAGAATCCCTCCCCGAGCATTCGCGCTCGGGCTGCCCCTCGTATTCTGGGGAGGGCACAGTACCGCGAGTCACAGTGTCACAGGACAAACAGGGCAGCAACACCACGGCACCCCGCTCCACGCTTAATGTGGACTTTTGTAACATCCGGGGAATTCAATCCAACTTAAACGCCATCCACCACCACCTTGAGACGGCGCAGCCGGCCTTGTGTTTCCTTACGGAGACGCAGATATCTCGACCTAGCGATATACGTCATATTTAACGTACCCCGGGTACAAAATTGAGCATAATTTCATGCCTCATGCCGGGGTATGTGTGTACGTTAGGGAGGATATCTGCTGTCGCCGTCTCGGCAATTTTGAGGGTAGGGGCCTGTCTACTCTCTGGCTCCGCGTAGATTTAGAGGACCGCGTCCGCATCTATGCGCGTGTCTACAGGTCCCATAGTGGTAACGCAGAAACGGATCACCTCATGGGCTGCGTTCAAGCGGCATTTGATGACGTGCTTGCTCAGATCCCCTCCGCTGAAATCGTAGTCTTGGGTGATTTCAACGGGCACAATGCCGAATGGCTTGGATCACGTACCACAGACTACGCAGGGCGATCTGTGCATAATTTTGCATTGGCGTATGGTCTGTCCCAATTGGTTGAGTCACCGACGCGGCTCCCGGATGTGGATAGCCACATGCCGTCCTTATTAGATCTTCTGCTGACTACACATCCCGATGGTTACCAGGTCTCTGTCGACACCCCTCTCGGAACGTCCGACCATTGCCTGGTCAGGAGTGTAGTGCCTATCCGACGCCAACGTCGCAGACCACCAGCGACCCGCCGCGTTTGGCACTACAAGTCAGCAGATTGAGATAGGATGCGTTCCTTTTTTGCATCCTACCCTTGGGGCAGGGTTTGTTTCCTTTCGGATGATCCTAGTGCCTGCGCCGTTGCAGTAGCCGATGTGATACTGCAGGGCATGGATATTTTTATACCAAGCTCTGTAGTACCGATCGGTGGCAGATCACAGCCCTGGTTCGATGCGTCAGTTAAAGCAGCATCTGACTGCAAAAAACAGGCGTATCGAACTTGGGTTGCGGCGCTGGGCTCAAAGGATCCGAACTGCAAAGTTCTGAAGAGGAAATATAACCGTGCCTCCAGATTTTTTAAGCGGCAAATCGCCCGTGCGAAATCGAAGCACGTCGTCAAAATTGGCGAGCAGCTTTCCAGTTACCCGACCGGAACACGCAAGTTCTGGTCGTTGTCGAAAGCTGCTCTTGGTAACTTCAACCAGCCGTCCATGCCGCCGTTGCACATGAGGAATGACACCCTGGCCCATACGGCAAAAGAGAAAGCCGATCTCCTGTGCACTCTGTTTTCCTCCAACTCGACACTTGACGACAACGGAAAAACACCGCCGACCATCCCGCGGTGTCAGAGCTCCATGCCTGATTTCACCTTCGCACGACACGCCACAAGTTACGATATCATCCCCACCATCTGGATGTGTGGCGGTCCTCCACAGTGCGGTTTTCAAGGAGCTTTCTTCCTCGTACCACGAAGCTGTGGAATGAGCTTCCTTGTGCGGTGTTTCCGGGACGATACGACATGGGTACCTTCAAGAAAAGCGCGTACACCTTCCTTAAAGGCCGGCAACGCTCTTGTGATTCCTCTGGTGTTGCAGGAGAGTGTGGGCGGCGGTGATCACTTAACACCAGGTGACCCGTCCGCTCGTTTGTCCTCCTATTCCATAAAAAAAAAAATACGAAGATATTTTATCTCAGTCAGAATAGCACTGCCACATCTATTATCACTGCTTGTTTTACTCGTATTTAGCTCTGGGGTATTGACATCAACTTCAATAATACTCGATTGATGGGGTTTCCCTGGCTTATTCGAGTTATCACCGCCTTTGCGCGCTGCAGCTATACAAATAGGACAAGTCCAGTTTGCTCGAGGTAGGGTTGGTTCATTGGTAATACACTCGAGATGGTAAACACTTTATTTATTTATTTATTTAATAAGATTTACCGACAGATAGTACACATAAGCTTATTTAGAATACATATACACAACTTAAAAACTATAGTGAACATCCAATTATGGGTAAACACAGCAAATTAGTTATCTAGTTGTAAACAGAGGTAGAGAAGAACATGTTATGGATATTATCCATATATATCTCCTTCGATATTGCTAAAGGTTATTATAAGAAAAAGGAATATATCTATAAATATATTCTATTAAAATTTACAGATACAACAAGTATTTAAATATTAGTGTTCCATCTCATATTCCAAACACGCTCTTTTCAACTTAATTAAACATATGTTATGTAGATCAACATCTATGTCGTTGAACCATGCGTTATGTTGACGGCATATCCGAGGTAAAGGACTGTGGAACCCTACTCAAATCAGATTGGCTCATATAAATTGTCATCGTTTGAAGGAAATTGTAATGAGGATTTATGGGTAAAAGTGATACCGCATTCTAGTCAGACTAGGAATAAGAAACTTAATATATGTGCTGTATATACCGGTATCATGCGATATGTTGGAAAATCAACTAAATAACATTAGTAATGCAATGGCTTTAATTAGTGATAAGGAGGACACTATTTTGGTAGGAGATTTTAATATTGAACACTTAATATGGTACCAGAATCCTGATTGCTAAATAAGTGCTCTTCCATTTGAATGCAATCGTCGATTGAGTCAACTGCTTTTTGATTTTCAAGCACTGAACAATCTACTTCAGTTTAATTTAGTAAAAAATAAAAATTATAAGGTCCTCGATCTAGTTCTAAGTAATGCACCGTTTCTTATATCAGTACAAATTCCTTCCCTGACGAAAATCGATACTCACCACCCATCCTTTACTCATATCGTCTTTATATTTGCAGGTAAAATTTCTTAATAAATCTACAGTTAGCAGAACCAACTTTTATCTAGCAAAGTATATTCATTTCATTCATTCATAATCTATACAGGTACTTCGACCTTATTAATAAATATTCTGTGGCAAATAGACGTAATCGTAAAATATTGATAAAAGATTCATTTCCTGGGAAGATATTCTGTTAGTTTATATTATTATAATTTGTATTATCAATAATCACTTAGTTATTCCGTATCCAATTTGAGTAAAATAGTGCTTAAATAATTTTAAGAAGAAAATAATAATAATTTATATGTTACTTATTCGGAAAATCATATTTCATTGCTTAATTACTTATAATTATATTATAACAAAAAGTTAAACATGCCACTACATAGATCGCCTGAAAGGTCTAGCTCTGTGCCGGAATTGAATCAAGCTTCCGCAGCTAGCGATACCACCTCACTCTCATATGTCAGTGCCAGGGGTAACTGGAGTAAGAGAAAGCGAGAAAACTATCAAAATGAAGAGTTAAATGTCGAGCTATTAGATCTAAGGAAGGATATTAAAAATGAGATGAAAGAAATGAAAGAGCTGTTTCTCGACTCACAAAAAAATAATAATGAACAAATAAAATCCATTTTAACTGCATTGAAGGATATACAACAAGTAAACGAAGGTATTCAAAAAAGTATTACATTCCTAAGCGACCAAAATTCAGACTTCCAAAAAAAGATAGCGTCTCTCGAAACTCAAGTCAAAAGGGACATGGAATACATCACTCTTCTAGAAAACAAGCTTGAAGAGAGTCAAAGAACTGAAAGGAAGAATAATATTGAAATAAAAAACGTGCCTCTCAAAGGGGCTGAAAATAAACAGCATCTCATAAAGATGGTAAAAAATTTGGCTAATAATTTAGATATGAGTATTACACAAGCCGAAATAAAGGATATTATAAATATTAAAAATAAAAAGGCAAATAACAGTACTATGATTGTTGAATTTACTAATACTTTCACAAAAACTGAACTCATTAAATCGGCTAAATTATATAACAACAGAAACAAAAGCAATAAACTATGTGCAAAACATCTAGGTCTTCAAACAAACACAGATATACCGATTTTCATATCGGAAAACCTCACACCGAAAGGAGCCAGGCTGTATTTTCTAGCTAGAGATTTAAAATTGTCACATAAATATAAATATTGCTGGACAAACTTCGGAAAAGTATTCCTTCGCCGGGATGATAATTCGCAGATTATTACAGTGAACAGTGAGTCTCAAGTACAACAATTACGTAATACATGACTATATACAGGGTGTCCCGTAATCAGTGGACCAACGGGATACCCGTGATAGGGGTGGTCATCATCTATCGAAAACACCAAATTTTACTGTTCTAGGGCCAGTAGTTCAAAAGATATGATTTTTTAAGCATTATTTTGAAAATTCTACCCTTATCAACACAAAAGTTGAAAAAAAATATTTTTTATTTTTATTTTGCCCTGTTTCTTAACTTAAGGTGGCTGAGGAAACATGTGTCTTCACAATTAAATCCATTTTTGTGAATAAATATTGCCAAATTAAAAATTAAAAACCAAAACATGCGCAAATATCAAATAACTAAATTTGCAACGTGATGTTTGAAGCAAGCTAGTGCAAAAAAAATGTATGACAGCCTTGCGGACCATTATTTAAAAAACATCTGCAGTTCATACTGATTCCAAAAAGGTATAACAATATTACATTTTACAAAAAAAATAACTTAATAACCAATTTTAGACTCCAATTGCGAGAAACATTTAAGCGCTATCTATTCTGAGAATTATTTTGTTATCGAGAGAGAGATAACACAATATGCTATCTCTTTCTCGCTCAGGTACCTTTTTCGTTTACGGGGTCCTATTGGCCGACGCCTATGATCCCCACACCCTAATTTTTCAAATTATTCTTAGTTTCATCAGAGACTTGCTCATAGCTCGTAGCTGCACACGTGTTTTTTACTTCGCTACCATTACGACTCTTTTTTTTGGTGACTGACGCTTGAATTGGACCTTGTTTGTCTTTGTGATTTGGATACTGTTTGCCCGGATTTTATAAAATGCCTAATACCTATACTCCTCGTGAATATGCTGAGATGTATTTTATTTACGGTCTGTGTAATGCAAACGCTCGGCAAGCAGCCCGTACGTATCGTGAGCGCTATCCTAATCGCGACCGCTATCCGGATCATCGAATTTTTCTCCGTGTAAATAACGCGTATTTAGAAGGCAGAATTCCCGGAGCTGCAAACAACGTGGGAAGACCTAGAAGAGTCGATGAACTTCAAATACTGGCCGAAGTGACAGAAGAACCTTCTACGAGTGTTCGTCGTATTTCAAGACGTACTGGTATAGCAAAAACAACAGTACATCGCATTTTAAAAAGAAACAGTTTATACCCTTATCATATTCAACGAGTGCAGGCACTATTACCTGCTGATTATCAACGGAGGATAGATTTTTGTGCAGAGATGCTTCGCCGATGCCGACAAGATCCACTATTTTTCAATTCAATATTATGGAGCGATGAATCGTGTTTTAAAAGAGTTGGAGTGTTTAACATTCATAATTTACATGAATGGGCTGTTGTGAATCCACGTATTGTACGAGAAGATAGATTCCAGCACCAGTTTGGAGTCAATTTGTGGGCTGGAATCTTAGATGGTAAACTTATTGGTCCATTTGAGCTCCCACCGAGGCTTAATGGTGCTCGGTACTTGCAATTTTTAAGAAATGACTTAAGTAATTTATTAGCAAATGTACCACAGGAGGTATGTGAGAGGATGTGGTTACAGCATGATGGCGCACCCGCTCATTATTGCAGACAAGTGAGGGAATATTTAAACGAGTCTTACCCAAGTAGGTGGATTGGACGAGGAGGTACAATCCCATGGCCAGCTCGATCACCTGATCTTAATCCATTGGATTATTTTTTATGGGGATATTTTAAAGAATCCGTATATGAAACCGTTAACGATAACGAAAGACAGCTAAGACAAAAACTGAATGTGGTGAGTGAAAAAGTCAAAAATAATGAAAGGGCGTTAAAAAGTTTAAAAAGAAATTTTATAAGAAGATGCCGGCTATGCCTTAGAGTAAGAGGAAGACATTTCGAACATTTATTATAAGAAATAAATAAAAAAATTCTAACTATTTACTTTTGTTTTATTGTAAATTCCGCCAAGAAATTGCTATCTAATGTTGATTTAAAATAATTATTGTCTTTTATTGTTTCACAATAATGATTAATTATACCTTTTTGGAATCAGTATGAACTGCAGATGTTTTTTAAATAATGGTCCGCAAGGCTGTCATACATTTTTTTTGCACTAGCTTGCTTCAAACATCACGTTGCAAATTTAGTTATTTGATATTTGCGCATGTTTTGGTTTTTAATTTTTAATTTGGCAATATTTATTCACAAAAATGGATTTAATTGTGAAGACACATGTTTCCTCAGCCACCTTAAGTTAAGAAACAGGGCAAAATAAAAATAAAAAATATTTTTTTTCAATTTTTGTGTTGATAAGGGTAGAATTTTCAAAATAATGCTTAAAAAATCATATCTTTTGAACTACTGGCCCTAGAACAGTAAAATTTGGTGTTTTCGATAGATGATGACCACCCCTATCACGGGTATCCCGTTGGTCCACTGATTACGGGACACCCTGTATAGAGTTTACTAAAATATTTTTAAGCTACCTATTTCGACTTTACTTAAATTATAATACGTTACTTTTGTTACTTTCAATCCACATTACATACACACCCTTAATACTTACTCACAACTTAACTAACACTCAATACTATATTACACTAAATACTGATAGTCTTTATACACGGGCTTTTTATTTAGCATATTGTATAGTTAAATGCCTTATTATTTTTACTCAACAATGTAAATCGGTACTGTCTGGAGGCACTCACATAGCTTTCTCGCACTACTGCAACTTTGCTATGGAATTTATGGAAGGTTCTAAAATGAATATTATTTTTCTATATACATGTACATTTTATATGCATGTAACCCTTGAAAATAGAGACGCGCTTCTAGGACGTATTATTTATATGACCTTTAATAATGGTTGAGTCCTTAAAAACTATAAAAGAAATAGACACTTTAGAACTAGCGCGGTCTGTTGAGTGTGATCCCATTAAACTTAGTAACTACATAAATGTGAAGCAGAGTGATCTGACTATTGTTTCTCAAAATATACGAAGTATCTACTCTAACTTTGACGACTTCTTATTAACTGTGTCTCACTTCAATTTTGATCCAGATATACTTGTTTTAACAGAATGCAGACTGAGTACTAACAAGCCCATACCTCAACTTCCTAATTACGACTCTTACTTCACTACTCAACAACTGAATCAAAATGATGGGGTTACCGTCTTTATAAAGTCATCCATAAAAGCTAAAGTAAAGGAGATTAGATTGACACATGCGTCTTGTATACAAATTGATATTTTAAATAACTCATTACTATGTATCTATCGTTCCCCATCAATATCGAACATTGAACCGTTTTTAAATTCGTTATGCTGTCAGCTTAGTAAAATTAAAACAAAAAACAACATAGTTATTACCGGAGACTTGAATATAAATCTTATACCAAAAAACGATCTCTCTCAAGAATACAGGAATAGAGTAAATTATCTCAACACACTCTCAGATTATGGGTTACTTCCAGGTCACACGCTGGGAACTAGGGAAAATTCATGCTTGGATCATATTATGTTAAAAATAAATAAACAAAAAATCTCGGCTTTTATCGCCATATTACATACAACTACAACGGACCACTACACTACATTTTTATGCCTGTCTAAAATTAAACATTTTATGAGAGCCAATAAGATAAAAAGTACAATAGACTATGAAAAGGCTCGAAATTATTTACAAGACTTAGGATTACTTGAATTATTTAACTGCACTGATCCGAATGTGTTGAGTGAGCAGCTACTGCAAAAATTATCAGATTCTATAAAAAATAATATTGTAACAGTAAAAATACCAAAGAGCAAACGAATTATTAAGCCGTGGATTACTCCCGGTATTCTTAGATGTATAAATAACAGAAATAAATTACAAAGGCAGTCAAAACATGATCCTCATAACGAAATATTAAAAATAACATATAGTAGATACAGAAACTATGTAAATAACTTAATAAAAAAACTAAAAAGGCAATACGAAAGAGATCTCATTGCAAAATCTGTCGCTAACAATAAATTACTCTGGAGAAATATAAAAAACATCACATACTCAAGTAAAACTAAGTCTAAGAGCACAGAGTTACTAAACACCAAATCTTCACCTTATGAATCAGCAAATTTCGTAAACAAGTTCTTTGCAGACATTGGTAAGCAACTTGCAGAACATATAGATCCTACGCCATTGCACATTTTCAATAATCTAATTAATAATACAGTCACTCAATTAAACTCTTTCGTACTTCTTGAAACAGACCTTAACGAAGTAGATATTGTGTTAAAGAGTCTTAAAACGAACAGTGCTCCTGGGTGGGATGGGATCCCAACTAAGTATTTAAAGTATGTAAAGAATGATATTGTACCAATTATAACCCATCTTGCAAATCTTTGCTTTAGTAAGGGAATCTTCCCTTCCTCCTTAAAACAGTCAATTATTACCCCAGTATACAAGAATGGGGACAGAAATGACGTTAATAATTACAGACCTATATCTATCTTGCCTTGCATTTCTAAAATTTTAGAAAAGCTAATAAATTCTCGCCTTCTTAACTTTCTTAACAGATTTAATATAATATCTCCCTCGCAATTTGGATTCAGAAAAGGTATATCCACAGAAGACGCTGTAACTGCGCTATCTTCATTAGTAACCGAACATCTTGATCAAAATTCAAAGTGTATAACAGTATTTCTAGACTTAAAAAAAGCCTTTGACACGGTTTCTGTCCCTATTCTTGTGAACAAGCTGGAAAATATTGGAATCAGAGGTATGCCTTTAACTCTTTTTAAAGATTATCTTTCTCAAAGAAAACAAAAAGTAAAATTAGAACAGTATTCCAGCGAAGCTACAGAGGTAACATATGGTGTACCTCAGGGCAGCATATTAGGCCCTACTTTATTCCTAATATATATAAACGAACTGTGCAATCTTACAATCGATAATGCTAAAATTTTTTCGTACGCTGATGATACAGCCGTTGTCTTTTCTGGAAGTACCTGGGCAGATGTAAAAAATAGCGCTGAAAAAGGAATGGCTCAAATATCTGCTTGGCTGAAGTCTAATTTACTATCATTAAATACTTCTAAAACAAATTATATATGCTTCAGTATTTATAATAATAATCAGCCCGATGGCAACTTTAATCTGAAAGTTCATAACTGTAAACTTAGCAAACATAATAACTGTAACTGTCCCCAAATCAATAAAGTAGATAATTTCAAATATCTAGGAGTCATACTTGATCAGAGGCTCTCCTGGTACCCTCACCTTGAGCAACTGGCTGAAAGAGTCAGAAAATTAATATGGGTTTTTCGCTCGCTGAGGTACGTGGTCCCAAAGAATGACAAATCTGAGAACGATAGTGATTCCTCTAACACTCTGCTAAAGAGAATATATACTGCACTAGTTGAATCCATCCTAACCTACTGCATTCCAGTGTGGGGAGGTGCTGCAAAAATAAAGTTTTTAGACATTGAGCGCTCGCAACGAGCATTGATTAAGGCCATGTATTTCAAACGTTACAGATATTCTACAGAACAACTTTACCTTGAGTGCGGTTTACTCTCTGTGAGGAAACTGTTTCTGAAACATGTTTTAATCAAAAAACATAAAGAAGTACCATATCTCGTAAATAATAAACAAAGTAGGAGGCAACCTAACGTAACTAAAGTCCCTCGAACAAAAACAAAGTTTGCTAGCGCACAATACAATAGTCTCTCAGCTCAAATTTACAATAAAATAAATAAAAAACTACATATCCACTCAAAACAATATAACGACTGTAAAAAAATCGTAGAGAAGTGGTTAAAGTCTCTCGACTATGAGGAAACGGAGATTTTACTTAAACAACTTAAATAATGTACAGAGTATAATAACTTATCCAATGTTTACATAGATCAGACAGAAAATATTCCACACGCACTTAACATATATACACGCACACAACACTCACAAAAACACACAGTATCGCACGCACACACACACTCACACATAGTTACACATATTTATCATTTAGGTTTATAATAATAAAAAGTGACTTACATGTTCGATAAGAATTAAAAATCGTAATTGTAAATCTTTGTCGCTGTAATTGTTAAGGTGTTCAAAAGTAACTTTCCAAATATTTAAATTGTTAATTTATATTCATTTCATAACCTTTTTAAATTTATATTCATTTCATAACTTTATTATTATTTCACCACCATGTCAATAAAACTTTTGTTAAATATAACACATTGCTGAATTGGAAGAGCGGAGACACCTGGTACAGGCATTATTTGCTTAAAAGGTGACTCCGGCCACTAGCTGCTGTAAACCATGATTTTAAGAGAAATAAATTATTATTATTATTATTATTATTATTATTATTATTAAGTATGATGACATCAATCACGATTTGAGTAAAATTGATTTTGACGCTATTTTTCAAAAAGAGCTTGATATAAATGCTATGATAAATAAGTTTTACTTAATTATTAGAGAGATTATTTATAAACATGCATCAAAAAGCAAATCACACAATCAGAATTATCTAATTTGGTATACGAGGCAACTTGTACTGTTACTTAAAGAAAAAGAGAAATACCGTTTAAGATTTAAAAAATATAAGAATCCGCTGGATGAATACGAGTTTCATATCGCCAGAGCGAGATGTCACATTCAGATTGATGCATGTTACAATAAATATCTTCGGGCAATAGAAGAATCAATTCTTAATAACAATTTAAAGTCATTTTGGTCTTTTATCGCATCAAAACGAAAAAATAAAACAAATTTACCCCAGGAAATGCATTTAAATACGGCAAAATTCCGTACACCACAGGGTATTTGTAACGCATTCGCTACTCATTTCTCTTCTGTATATTCGGAAAGCACTCAGGTGTCTGTATCGGATCTGGCTACCTTGACAGGAGAAACTAATAATACATTAAACCATAGAGTAGTAACAGAAAAACACATTTCAGTTGCAATTAAAAAATTAAACAAAAACCAGGGCGCCGGCCCTGATCTGATACATGGAATTTTTATTATTAACTGTGCAAATAATCTATCTTATCCTCTTAGTATTATATTCACCGCATCACTAAATCTTGGGGTATTCCCTGCAGCTTGGAAATCAGCCAATGTTGTAACAATTCTTAAAAGTACTAGTAATAGTAGGGATATATGTTCATATAGACCAATTTCTATTCTCTCATTGTTTGGAAAGTAATTTGAATCTGTTGTTTGTTCCGTTCTAACAGCTCACGTAAAACCAATTTTGATTCATCAGCAGCACGGGTTTAGATCTAAAATGTCTACCGTTACCAATCTTGTTTGTCATGTAACAGATGTATCTGAGGCAGTAGACATGGGGCTACAAGTTGACGCAGTATATACAGATATAAGTAAAGCTTTTGATAGAGTCGACCACGGATTAATTATATCAAAACTCGTATAATGTGGCCTGTATGGCAAACTTTTGTCTTGGTTTTCCCTTTACTTGTCTGCCAGATCCCAAACAGTGGTAGTGTGTGGGCACCAGTCGGATGCTTTTCAAGTGACATCAGGAATTCCTCAAGGCTCACACCTAGGTCCTATACTTTTTTTAATTTTTATAAATGATTTAGGTAAGGTAATCAAAAATTCCAAGTTTTATTTTTTCGCCAATGATTTAAAAATTTCGAGAGTAATTAAGGACGCAAATGATTCCCACCTTTTGCAAGAGGACTTAACAAGAATTTCTCATTGGTCATCTGCAAATAAGTTACCATTAAACATCGATAAATGTAAGCATATAAAATTTACGAGGAAAAAGTCACCATTAGAAACTAAATATAGTATAAACGGAGTTGACCTCGAAGAAGTATGGCTTATTAGAGACCTGGGCGTGATATTAGATAGACAACTAAATTTTAAAGCTCATTTTGAACAAATTGTAAATAAATCGTTTAGAATGCTTCATTTGGAGAAATGCTAAGAAATACAAAAATACTCTTGCTTTAAAAACACTATATATGTCTCTGATACGTAGCCATTTAGAATATTGTTCAGCTGTATGGAGTCCTCACTACAAGTTTGATATGCAAAGACTTGAGAAGATTCAAAAAAGGTTCATGTTTTTTATGTGTGTCCATCAAAACACGCTACATCAATTACAATCATACAATGAGCGCTGTTTCTTTTTTGAATTGACAACTCTCTCGCATAGACGTTGAAATTTAGATCAGGTTTTTCTTTTTAAAATAGTTAATAATTTGATTGAATGTCCTCAATTACTGGAAAAAATTAACTTCAAGGTTCCTCGTGCTAATGCTAGACTGAATAACTTTCAGCCTTTTGCAATAGATACTTACCGAACAAATGTAGGGTTCCACAGTCCTTTACCTCGGATATGCCGTCAACATAACGCATGGTTCAACGACATAGATGTTTATCTACATAAAATATGTTTAATTAAGTTTAAAAGAGCGTGTTTGGAATATGAGATGGAACACTAATATTTAAATACTTGTTGTATCTGTAAATTTTAATAGAATATATTTATAGATATATTCGTTTTTCTTATAATAACCTTTAGCAATATCGAAGGAGATATATATGGATAATATCCATAACATGTGTTTGCGCCGTTATTGCTCGCATTCAATAGCATATAGCGACATCTGGGGGGCTGATGTACAATCCGAGCAATTGGCATCACCCTGGTCTTCGCATCGGGCGCTGAACGACTCTCTGGCCGCTTACAACGCGACACTTACCGATTGACTTCGAGTGGACATCGCTGACCACGCACGCGCCGCGTTACGCATTCGAGCATCATTGTCGCACGTGGTTTTTTATACTACTTTTTTCGCATCATCGTAGTGCCAAGTGAAGTGCTTGTCTGAGGAAAGGGCTGACCAGTATCAGGTGAGTACTTCAGCCACTTGGCGTTTTATGTTTATTGATTGTGAACAGGCCAAACTAGATTACACGCAACCTCACTTAACCTGGACATCTAGCATTACACCGCACCCCATTTTGACTCCCTCGCATCATCAACATGTTCTTCTCTACCTCTGTTTACAACTAGATAACTAATTTGCTGTGTTTACCCATAATTGGATGTTCACTATAGTTTTTAAGTTGTGTATATGTATTCTAAATAAGCTTATGTGTACTATCTGTCGGTAAACCTTATTAAATAAATAAATAAATAAAGTGTCTTCGTGTGTACCATCTCGAGTGTATCACCAATGAACCAACCCTACCTCGAGCAAACAGGACTTGTCCTATTTGTATAGCTGCAGCGCGCAAAGGCGGTGATAACTCGAATAAGCGAGGGAAACCCCATCAATCGAGTATTATTGAAGTTGATGTCAATACCCCAGAGCTAAATACGAGTAAAACAAGCAGTGATAATAGATGTGGCAGTGCTATTCTGACTGAGATAAAAAATCTTCGTATCGACATGTTTAATCATTTTAAACTACAGGATGGAAAACTTGACTCTTTCTCTCTTGTTTTGAGCGACCTTACAAGCGAAGTGAGTGAGCTTGGTGTAAAGATGTCCAACCGGTCCTGCCTTTGTTCGAGCTGTATATTGGCGATCTCCTCCGGCGTCTGGACAACTTTCACCACGCGGCCTCGCTCCGCCGAACCAGTTTCCTCCGAGGACACCACCCCCCACAGTGTCTCCAGTGCATTTTCTGTGAGTTTTTAATCAGTATCTTTTTTTATCTAAAGTGCAGTGAACGTGTTTCTTTGTTGTCTTAAGACGTGGAAACGAATAAAACTCTTGTAACTAAGTAAGTATTTTATTATATTGAACTTTATACAATGTTGCAATGCTACTTAATGTTAATGTCGATGTGGCGGTTTTGTTGCGTGCGATGGCCCCGCAGCTGGCCGGCAGGTAAACGGAGGGATTCAAACTAAATCCATTCATATGGGAGGAATTCTGGAAAAAATACGCAGACAGATTGGACATGACGCTAGATTCCGAAAATTGGGACTATTTTAGTTAATAATAATATAGAAATAAGTAATTGTAAATAACACTTAAATTAGGTTTCACTAATAAAATAAATGTACTGGATGTAAGATATGATAATACAATATCAATCCTCCTCACAGCTGTTGCAACTATAACAGCTAATGTATGATCTAATTTTAGTCTCAATTTTTGTGATAACCATGGAAATCTTTTCCACACCAAAAGTCCTTTCAACTATATTTCTTGTTTTTATTTGTGCTTCATTATAGCGCTTTTCTGCATTTGTAGCAGGATTTAAAAATGGTGTCACATGGTGTATATTTTCCACAAGCATAAGCACTATCCCCCAGCAGGTGACCGTCCATCTCATTGTTATCTAGGTGTGCTCGCAGAAAGGAATTATGATACACTGTGCTGTCATGTGTAGATCCATGCCATCGAGCATCTATATCACGGATATATAAGCTTGCATCACATACAACTTGTACATTAATAGAAAAGAATCCTTTTCTATTTCTAAATGATCCGTATACATTTCAAAAGGATTCCTCCTACGTGTCGTAAGTTTCTTGGTACAGATATATTAGAAATAAACTCCAGTAATTCCAAATCAGATTCTGAGGAACTGCTCGGAAAATCCATTATGCCGCAATCCGAATAATAAAAAAATATTTAATTTTCACATATAACAATACTACTGCTACTATATTTGAAACACAGAAGTAGGTACTTTATTATGTATATTATAACCTAAAACTGAAATGAAACGTCAAATAAAGTTATGGAACAGTTAAACGGCACACATTGGTCAGTTAAACGGTAACTGTAGTTTAAACGGAGTTTAACTAGTGTTGCGTCGTTCAGAAACACACTTTTGTCGGTTATCGAACCAATAGCGCTATCGAATAGATAAACTGCGGTTAAAAGTACTACAGAAACCGAGCATTAGTGATAAAGTTAGTCCTATTTTAGCTAAGTTAATTAATACATCTGTAAAGAGTCATACGTTCCCTGACAGACTTAAGGAATCTGTTATTCGTCCAATCCATAAAGGAGGTGACCGTAAAGTTATTTCTAATTATAGACCTATATCTATTTTATCCAGTAAAAATGTATTGTAAATGAGCTTGGTAGTTACTTACAAAAACACAATATTTTAAACGAATGTCAACACGGTTTTCAAAAAGGCAAAAGCACAAATATATTATTGTCTAAATTTACGGATGAGATAAATACGAACTTAGAAGAGAGAAAAATTATAGTTGCAGTTTTTTATCATTTCAAGAAAGCTTTTGATACTTTAGAAATGGAAACGCTGCTGAATGGATAGCATGAGTGTGGTGTGCGACAGCCACTGAACAACTGGTTCCGTGACTTTCTCACATCTCGTACATATCGTGTGAAGGTAGGCGATTCGCTCAGTGAGGAGGTGAAGGTACAGTATGGTGTACCTCAGGGTTGGTGGTGTGGGCCAGTATGCTATCTCATGTACGTCAATAGCCTATGTGGTGTACTACGCCACTGTTAAGCATACATATTCGCGGATGACCTATGTAGTCTTCGTGCCGGCACCGACCTCGCTGAGACGTGTCGCTTGGTGTCAACAGGATATTGACTCCACAGTCAAATGGTCACACGACAATGGTATTATGTTAAATGCAGATAAAACAAAACTTCTAGTGATTGGCTCGTATGCACACAGTTTTAACTGCTTTCATAATAATTTAAGTAATTGCCTATGTAATCCTATAGAAAAAGTTATTTTTGTAACATACTTAGGTATTTAAGTAGATTCTAATTTCTCCTGGTTCCACCATGTTGACTTTATTTGTAGCAAATTAAGAATTCTACTAGGAAAATTTTACCACCTTAGTTTTAGAATACCCATTGGTACCCAAAAGTGCTTATACTTTTCTTTGGTGGAATCCATAATTGATTATGCGCTTGATAGCTATGGGCTTACTTTTAAAACATATATCGATAGACTCGAATCACTTCAAATGCGATTATTAAAATTTCTCGTCACCAAAAAAGTTAAAAATAATTGTAAAAATGATTATAGAATTATTTAAAATATGTAAAGTATTGCCAGTAAGCTTAATTAGCCATTAACAATCATGGCAATCAAGAACATAACCCAATTATGCACAACCACGATACTCGGTTGATGTCCGCTGGTAAGTTCGAGGTTCCTAGAATCAATAACTACTACGGAGATAGGACTTTGAAAAAACGCCTACCTTATCTATTAAACAGCTTGCCTGAGGACATCCGAATAGAAACCAGTAAAAGAAAATTTAAAACTAAACTTAAGAAATATTTATTGTCAACGCTGCCTTAAAATTAAAATTAGATTTTTTATCAATATTTGTTAATATTTGTATAATTTGTATAACAAGAGACTTGATCCTGCAGAACAACTGTCCAAACAGTTTTGCGGGACTATGTTAGCTTTTAAGATTCTTTCTGATGAGGAATTCAGAAGTTTAAACTTTTTACAATACAAAATTTTAAAAAGCAAAGTTTCCTTGTGCAAAGATCTCGTTCGCTTGATGTTACCCCAGCCGACGGCAATTCTGGTTCGACTTGCCAGTTGACGATGCATCCTTAGTCCTTTCCGAAGAACTTGAAGATTAGTTCTCATCGTTTTGTTTTCGTTGATCCTTAATTAATATGTTAAAATTGGTTGTTAAAGAAGTTAACTTTCTTATGTTTTATGTTTTACTGTAATGTTAACTGTTTTAGTTACATTTTAAATAATTTAAAGTTAATAATAACATCCCCGTTTAGGTGGGTGTGAAACAAGGTAAAGTGATGTTGATCATGTCAGTGCCCATAATCAAGAAGCCTCACCACTACTCAGTCTTAAGCTTAGTAACTCACCCATTGTTTATAGATAGATTTTGGTACAAAGCCAGGATTCATCCCACGATCTACTTGGTTAACGGAGGCTCTGGTGAGTGGGTGAGTCTAAGAAGAAGCAAAGAAGACTACCAGTTATGCAGTTCAATGCCGTATAGCACTTGCAAACTGCCTCATGTATGGAGGATCTTGACTGTGGGGCCCACGCTGTATTACGTGGAGACAATATACGTGAGGTCTGCTATATAGACGAAGTCCATAGGGAACCTAAAAGCAAAGTTTTCATAGCACCTACAGGTGAAAATACATGGCTGATAACCCACAATGAGCCCTCCAGAAACCTCACTACTTTATGCCGAAATGGCACCCAAACAGAACAGACAATCAAGGAGATCCAAAGCCAGACTAGATTAACTCTGCCTGCCAACTGTGTAGCTAAAATAGACGGGTATTTGATAGAACCAACTCAGGAGATCCTGGACACTGTGCGCAGTGAGTCATTAGTGGGCGATAAATATGTCTTCGTAGATTTAGCGAGTTTTAAGTTAGATTCAGTAAATTTCACAGTGAGCACAACAGGATCACTAAGAACAAAGAGGGTAAATGAGATCTTGAACCTGACTGCACCGCAAGTCCAAGGGAGTGTTACTAAGTTAGCCGACCTTGTCCGAGTGTCACAAAACACAACAAAGTTGTATCATTTATATGGAGACTTTGGCTGCGGAGATTAGCTCACTAAAAATAAGGTCTTACACGAGGCATCGACTGGTTGGTCATAGAGTGGGTTTCTCCATATTTGGCGAGACATATTAGCTTACATCCTCGGATTCTTAGTAATGGGGTTAATTATCTGGGTCATTGTGATAATTTGCAAGAGATGTTGCGTATCTGCTACGGTTGTTACGGCTGCAAGTATGCCTTTAAAAGTGTTTGCTTTGCCCATTAATGATAGTACCACTGTTTTCCCAGATTTGATTAACACAACAACTGCACCCTTATTCAATACGACAAGTGTGGAAAATGTTACGACAGGCATATCCAATAAGCTTACAGGGTATGTCAACCATGTTTACTTACCCACATTCCATTTTGATCTCTTGATAGCAGTTATCGTCCTAATGATTACGATACATTGGACAAGGAAGTTTATCACATCTGAGCACCGAGACATCCTATCGAGGATGAGATTTTTCTCCAGGAATATACTAATACCTCATCACATGGGAGAAAGCAGTTTGGTAATGTTCTTAAAGCTTGGTGTACTCAGTAAGGCGCGACAGTACTTCACTGAAAGCCACCGCCTGCAACTTTATAAGGCGCAAATTCGGCCTCACATGGACTACTGTTCTCACCTCTGGGCGGGTGCTCCCCAGTACCAGCTTCTTCCATTTGACCGCATACAACGAAGAGCGGCTCGAATCATCGACGATCAAGTCATCTCCGATCGGCTTGATTCTCTAGCATTGCGTAGAGATGTGGGTTCTCTCTGCATCTTCTACGCATTTATCACGGGGAATGCTCAGAGGAGCTGTTCGGGTTGATTCCAGCGGCCGAATTCCACCATCGGACATTACGTGCAAAGTACCATCCGCATCACGTAGACGTCTGGCATTCCACAACCGCGCGTTTTCTTCGAAATTTCTTGCCGAGGCAAGAAATTTCGCCACTTTGTGGAATCAACTACCGGCAGCGGTCTTCCCGAACAGATACGACTTAGGGACCTTCAAGAAAAAAGCATACTCCCACCTTAAAGGCCGGCAACGCATTTCTTGACACACCTGTTGTTGCGGATGTCCATGGGCGGTTGCCTCACCTCTCCCCATCCCGTGAGCCTCTTGCCCGTTTGCCCCCTCTCATATAAAAAAAAAAGCAAAGTCGACATCACTATTCGGTGGTTCACACCGGGTCTTTGAGATACCGGTGGAGCTGTGCACCGTCCCTGGGAAGGCGTTAGACTGGTCATGTAATCCGTCACGTGGTTACACCCCTCTCATCGTTAGGGAATATGTAGCATATCGCTGGACAAGTTTTATCAATGTCAGACTGGATTTCTCCAAGATATCCCTCACAAGCTCAGAATTCCCTACATTGATAGGAAGCCAGAATGTGCCTACAAAGGTTAAAGTTAAGTTGGCACACTTGGAACATATCATCAACCACCACGTCAGTTGGGATTGGGTGACCATCAGAATCATATCGGTAACAGGACTGGCCATATAATTCCCATGGACATTTCTGTACATTTACCATTACTCTAAACCAGAGGCAGCTAATCGGGCAGCAAATTACGAAGAAGATCAGTTTAACAATTTTGTTTATTTTGAATAATTAGTATGTTTTAAATGAGTATGTAGTATGATGCTAAACCCCCAAAAAATGAGAGAGCACACACAGTGCAGTGCAATATACATTTTGATGTTCTGTGAACATGCACTTATTGATCTCTTCATGTTTTATACCAAAATAATTACTAATTTAAGTTTCTGGCTCTGATGTTATAAAAGCTTTTAAATCTATTAAAAATAAGGCGACAAATGATCTTTCGGGCATATCAGTTAAACTTGTCCAGTCTTTGATTGATATTATTGCGCCAGATAATATAATAATAATTATATATATAATATATATATATAATATTTAACAATTGTATAGAAAATGGTGAATTTCCTGACCTAATGAAACATAGTAAAGTAGTTCAACTGTTTAAATCAGGTCGTACCAGTGACCCTTCTAATTGTAGACCAATATCTGTACTACCCACTTTTAGTAAAATCTTTGAAAAGTTAATTATTTATCAATTGCTTTGTCATTTTTTCCATAATCATTTATTGCACTCCAAACAGTTTGGTTTCACCCAGGGTCGTTCAACTACCGGCGCTGGTATTGACTTGATACATAATATATTTGAAGCCTGGGAGGAGTCTCGTGATACACTTGGCGTCTTTTGTGACTTATCCAAGACGTTCGATTGTGTTGAACACGAAACATTGGTTAGAAAACTTAACCATTACGGTATTAAAAATAAAGCATTGGACTTAATGACATCCTATTTAAATTGTAGACTACAAAAGGTGGATATCAATGGAAAGCGGTCCTCTGGATCAGTAGTTAAAATGTGGGTTCCACAGGGCTCGATTTTAGGACCTTTTCTATTCCTTATTTATATAAATGATCTCCCTTATATTGCAAAGGATAAATATCAAATTGTGTTTTTTGCTGATGATACATCACTCATGTTTAAAATACACCGTTACATACCAAATTTTGATGTTGTTAACAATGCTTTAAGTAAAGTTGTACATTGGTTTGAAGCTAATAACTTGTTACTTAATGGTAATAAAACGAAATGCATTAAATTTACTTTACCTAATGTTAAGCTAGTGTCAATCGATATACAGCTTAAAAACGAGAAATTAGAAATAGTTTATACCGCTGTTTTTCTTGGAATAACGCTAGATGCCAAACTCCAATGGGGCCCTCCTATAGAAAATTTATAAAGTCGACTAAGTTCTGCTGCATACGCAGTAAAAAATATTTCGTTCCTTAACAGACATTGAAACTGCAAGATTGGCTTATTTTAGTTACTTTCACAGCATTATGTCATATGGTATATTATAATGGGGTAATGCTGCTGATATTGATTCTATTTTCGTGCTGCAGAAAAGAGCTGTTCGAAAAATTTATGGTATGGGACCAAGAGAATCGCTTAGATCTAAATTTAAAGATTTTAAAATTATGACTGTTTCTCACCAATATATATATGAAAATCTAGTGTATGTTCATAAAAATGGCAATAAATTTCAAAAGGTATATGAAAAACATAATATTTATAGTAGCAACAAAAATAAACTGTTAATGCCCACTTCTAGGCTTAGTAAACTCGACAAGTCGTTCATCGGTAATTGCGTAAGATTTTATAATAAGCTTGCTGAGAACATAATGGAAATGTCCCTCAACAAGTTCAAAGCCTATATTAAACATAAACTTATGGAAAAATCGTATTACAATTTAAAGGATTATTTAGACGATAAGAAAGCATGGGTATGAATTGCTCTTAAAGATTTGAGCTTTAGTTGCCCTTAATTAAATATAATAGTATTTATAATTATGAATAATTTTTGAAAAATGAATAATTTATACTAAAAGAAAAATGGTCAAATGATAAGTAGAGGTGTTCAGTGATTGTTGTTGAATATATTTTAGATGAACATTCTTGTTTTTTGTTATTTGGTTGAGTTCCCGTGACAGTTTTCATCATGCTCGCTTAAATGTCACTGCTTGTGGCGGCGACGTGGGACGGGTCGTTCCCTTCCATAAAATATGGTCGAGGGAGGCGATGGCTGGCCCATGCGTCATGCTCGTGAACGGGCGCTGCTTGCGGTGGCAGGATGATCCTGTAGCCGGAAACTCTGCCTCATGGTTTTAAATTAAAAATTATATTTTTTTATAATTGCTAATAAAATGGTCGCTAAATACCTTTATTTATTTACGGTGTGTGTGGATTGATGCATCTACTGTACCATGGCCTGGTATTATTGTTGATGCAGTAGTAGTCGGCCGTGTCTGTACTCTTGTTTTTACGTATTAATTTAATTTTTTTTTGAGTATTTGTAGTTTGAATATTATTGCTGCATCACTTTACACATATTGTAACTGAAATGATTTGTGAGTGAGTGATTGTCACAAAGAGTTTCCCTTCTTCTTATTAAAGCTCAACCCTCAAAGGAGGTGGATATCAAAAGAAAAGTCATTTCCTTGACCTGCCTGAATAAGGGGATTTTGATTTGATTACCCTAAGGGATTGAGCTTTTGATTACTGATAGTATATTGATATAATATTAATTACAAGTTAAAGCAGAATTGTCAAATTGTAAGTAGAGGTATTTGGTAAGTATTGCATGATATGTAGATTAGGATTATTTTTATTGTTGTTTGCTGAGTTCTCGTAACAAGTTTAGTCATGCTCGCTTAAATGTCACTGCTTGTGGCGGCGACATGGGACGGGTCGTCCCCTTCCCTAAAATATGGTTGACGGAGGCGATCGCGATGGCTGGCTCATGCGTCATGCTCGTGAACGGGCGCTGCTTGCGGTGGCAGAATGATCCTTTTGCCGGAGACTCGGTTTCAGATTCTTAAAAGTTATTGTGTGTATATGTATGGATATATACATATTTATTTATTTATAATCGCTTATAAAATGCTCACAGAATACCTTTATTTATTTATGGTGTATGTGGATGATGCAGCTACTGCACTCAATCATTTTTGTATTAATTTACATTTACTTTTTAGACTTACTCGTGTAAGACATTGACTATTTGACGTTTGAGTGTGTCTATTGCATCATTTTACATTTTACATATTATATTGTAATTTGAAATGACTTGTAAATCGATGTACTTAAATGTAAATCTTGATATAAAAGAGTGGCAATGAGTTTCTTGCTACGTCTTCTCATTAGCTCAACCCTTTACGAAGTAGCGGTAGATTCAATAAGATATTTTTTTTTTGACATTCATAAGTGTCCTTTCCGTGACCTACGTGAATAAATTGATTTTGATTTTATGTTTAATATTGAAATCAAACTTCGATGAATTGGATGAAAAAGAAAGAAAACAGAATTTAAATATTATATAATATATAATTGATAAAAATGCATTCACTAATTTTAATTTATAGCTGCTGCCTGCCACGGAATGGAACCAATATCCGATACAAACTAATTAGTAAATGCTGTACGTATAGCATTGGCATCAGTCCTCATCGAGTCGACCCATTTTGATCCACGGGTCTCGTTTCTTGTTCTTGTCTATTTTCTATATTTTGGTAACTTTCAAAATTTATACCGTCTTTTTCTCTTACAAAATTATGTAAGACTGTACAAGCTTTAATTACTTGAATTGCTGTGTCTACTTTCAGATCTATAGGCCGATGAAGTATTCGCCACTTATTTGCTAGAATACCAAAAGTGCACTCAACGTACCTTCTTGCTCGACTTAATCTATAGTTAAAAAACTTTTTATCGTTATTCAAATGTGTACCTCCATACGGACGTAGGATATTAGGTGTTAAGGCAGAGCCTTCATCGCCAACAAGTATAAACGGTAATTCTTCGTGCATGTTTTTATGAAGTGGTCTAGGTTTTGGTACATTTAAAGTAGAATGTACTATCCTTTAATATAGTGGAATCGAATTCCTTGCCATAAAAGCCCACACTAATAGAAATAAATCGGTACTCTGAATCGACAACTGCCATTAATACAAAAGAATAATATTCCCTGTAATTAAAGAACATTGAACCGCTCTTGGCTGGTTTCAAAATTCTAATATGTTGGCCATCTACTGCTCCAATACAGTGAGGAAAGTTGGCATTTCTTTCGAATTTTAAAGCGATGTCCTCCCATTCTCTCTCAGTATCAGGCAGCTTAAGGAAATCTGTCTGTAGGTTTTCCCAAATGACGTGGCTCATTTCATTTATTATTATACTTATTGTCGAAACACCCACTCTGTATGAGTAATGTATTTCTTTGAATGAACATCCTGAAGCCAAATATCTGAAAAAAAGTATCTTTTATTACTACATATTACATTATACTTCACCAATTAACAAATTCTATTCTTTTATTTTTTTATATATTTTTTGATTTCAGGATGACTAGTTTTAACTAATAGGAATAATGTACGAGATTCGTGGCTTAAGATAGTAAAAAAACAAAAAGATGAGTCTAAATCTGGATCTTCGGCCAGAAAGACACGAAATTATTTATTTCACGTGCAATTAATGTTTTTTAAGAAAGTCTCCGAACCTCGACCGCCTCATGAGTCAGTTTAAAAAAAAGCAAGAACCGAGACTGAAGTAGGCATGGAGTCAGATTTTCGTTCACCCTTAATTAAAGATAAAATAACAATTGCTAATAAAGAAGTAAATGAAAAGATGTCAAAGTTTTTGGCCTCCAGAATGAACCCAGAAAAGGAAAACCATCATCTTTCTTTTTTCAAAGACATTATACCAATTTTGGACACTTTAACTATCGCAAAAATTAAGTAATAATTATGAGAGCCCAAATTACGGACATTGGCGTCATTTTAATCAGATGACCGGACCAGACCAGTATACTCACTCTGGATTCTACACACATCCTAATCAACAGGCGACACCTACGCAAGATCATCACTCTGGATACTCTACACAATATAATAGTAGCAGCTAACAGGCAACAACACCTATACCATCAACTTCATCCCAGTCATCCAACCTGACTACAGTTTCACCAACAGCATCTAGTACTCATTGCATATACTCCCCAGACTCAGAATATTTAAATAAATACTTAAATGACTTATTCGCATTTTTAATTAATAATTATTGTTAAAAGAACACACACACACTCTTACCTTAAACATATGGCTAATCTTTGTTCTGGGCAAATACATTCTCTAAAACTTGTATTTCGTACTCTTATGCCTGGTGAAAGTCGTCCCAGTAAATCGTCAAAAGTGGTTGTTGTCATTCGAAAATAATTGAAGTACTTTGCTCCGTCACTTCTAAGTTCACCCATCAATGTTTCAAATGTTCCAAGTGAAAATCTTTCCCGTAAAATAGGATGTACCCAACACTTTATTCTTTTCTTTAGCCTTCTGTACCACCACCACAACACAACAATTTCGTCGTCCATTGTCTTAAAAATCTAGTCCTATTTTAGTCTTACTTTTTTCGCTATCTTTCATTTTTTCAATTCCTTACAAGGTATGTTTGTCCCACTGCGCAGTATAGTTCTACAGCGCCGTGCCGGTCACGGAGTACGAATAAAGTAACAGTCAGTATGGCCGGCGGCGAGAAAAAGTAGTTTGAATATGACTATACGTTGAGGTCACCGGTGACCCCCATGGCGCTATGATAGAGGAAGGGTGAGGTCACCGGTGACCCCCATGGCGTTTAGCGTGTTAACTTTTCAATATCATTAAAATTTTAAAATAATTCTAAAAAAATTAATAAATTCTTATGTTAGAACAGTTTTTTTTAGGGTTATGACAATGACCCAGATAGGATACGTAGACAACATTCGGTGTTTGAAAATGATACACTAACGCACACATAAATAATTTAACATTGCAATAGCACACTGCATTACAATTACACGTTAAAGAAGGATATTAAATGCAATTATCGCAAGCGAAAAAGAGATAACTCTGATTTGCTAATTGCTTCAATTTTGTATAGAGAAAATATAGTTAATTCATCAGATGTGATTTTTTACCTTACACCGTGATTTATGTCTAAATTACGATTCATTCATGAATTCATGTAGTAAAAGCTATAAAGTAGTAAAACTGCATTAAAATTAGGTAGATAATGTGTCATTGAATTTATAAAAAAATAAACAGAAGAAACAGATCAGGTTTCTCAACGACTCCCTCATAAATCTGCACAAAAAGTTTATCACGGAGACAGGCAAAAAGGTATCATAAAAAACGTTTTGCAGGTATAGACCATTTTGGGTACTAGATCCAAAATATACAGCACGTGAGGCTTGTTTGTGTGTCACTCATACCAACATGGATTATGTTGTACAGGCACTTAAAATCGCACGCGTCATAAATGAAAATACTGCAATGGCAGTAAGCAAGTCGATTTGTTGCGCAAACATGACTGAAAATTGTCTCGAAAGAACTTGTTCAGAATGTAAACACAAAAAAATTGACATTAATAACTATCATTCGAATGATACAATTAAGTATCAACGTTGAGTAAGGCCCAGAACACACGGTGAAACGCAAATGCAACGAAACTACTAGTTACTTTTGAGTTGCATTTAAGTTTCTACCATAGATTCTGTTGAGAGATCACACATGACGCGACCAGTTTGAAACCGGTTTGACGGCGTTGCAAATCAGTTGCATTGAAACCGTCGTGCAGGCAACTCGGGCGTTGCGTTTCATTCACCGGGTGGCTTCTTTTGTACAAAATGGCTGACGACGAACAAAAAAACATTGCATTTGTGTTAGAAGTGGAAAAGTATCCTTGTTTGTATAATACCACACTATCAAGCTACTCTCGCAGGACTGAGACTGATAAAGCATGGGCAGAAATTGGAAAAAAAAATGAAAATGCCAGGTGAGAGCTGATTATTCTATTTATTTAATAAAATAATTCTACACACAATAAGCCCATTGCCAAGGCAATGCTGCCTGTGGTGTCAAAAAGTAATTATTTAAATATTTTCTTAAAGATAAAGGAGAAGGATTGGGGTCTAGATTCAGATCATGTGGCATTAGATCAGCAGGGCGTTGACTAATTCCTTCACCGACGTTAGTTGTGCGATACGGTATTCCTTCCTTGGATCTCACAAAATTGTGCAATACACTAGTACTTTTTATTATATTATTGACCACCTCAGGGGTTCGGCAACGTATTGGTGATTCGAATATCATAAATTTTTCCGTTAACATGCCAAAAGCACACTCGACACATTTTCTAGCACGGGATAATCTATAATTAAAGATGTGGGAGATGTTGGTGGCAGTTCTTCAAATATTTTTCCAAAGGAAAGGCTCATCTCCAACAAAGTAAAATGGAAATGAGTAATTATTTTCATCCATTGGCAAAGGTCCTGGTGCAGGAATATTTAGTGCATCTTCCTCAATAAGGCGTTTCATAGATGAAACTCTGAAAATACCTGCGTCACTATTTCTAACTGCATATCCCACTTCTATCATTGTAAACAGACCATCAGCATCGGCACATGCTATTAAGATTACAGAATGATAATTTTTGTAATTAAAATTAGTAGATCCCGTATTTGGGATTTTTTTTATTCTAAAATGTTTTCCGTCAATCGAGCCTAGACAATTAGGCATATTCCACAAAGTATAGTACCGTTCAGCAATTCGCTTCCACTTATCATGGTCTGGAACTGGCATAAATCTATTCTTTAAAGAATTCCATATTTTTTTTGTAGTATCAGCCACAATAGTTGCAATTGTGGATTCTCCTCTAGCGAAGTATAAGCCCAAAGCCACATATGTACTAGATGTACCCCCTAAATACCTGTAAGCAAATAAAGCTAAGTATCGGTAAAACCAATAAACACAAAAAAACAGTGACAGACAACATATAAAATAAATTATTTTAATAGATTTTTTTTCACAGGTGCTGCTTGCAAAGAAAAATGGCGAATATCTACGTGTTGTTTATTAATTATTTAAAAAAGAAATCTGATAAATTGACTGTATATCAGACTTCCATGGACTCTGTTATGTCGTTTTTGAATAGTCTCGCACCAGAGTTAAGAGAAATGAATCTCCAACAATTCAAAATGTTCAAGAGACGTGTGCTAAGCCTTATTGATGATATACTGAATCCATCTTCTACTACGCCTGAAAGTGCAGCAACGAGTCAATTTATTACGTTAAGTAATGAAACGTCCCATCAAACAGTATATTCTCCAATATCGCAGTATACAGAATATGGTAGTCCATATGTGCAACCAGAACAAACACCTAAGGATTTCAGCGGAACATACTCTACAGAATACACTCCTGTGAACCAAGACGTGAATTTCAGAAACTTCGTATGAATGCTTTGTTTAAAAACCTAAAATGTTTAAGCTTTTTTATTTTTTAATAGTAAAATTTAATTTTTAATAAATATGGTAATAATAAATCTTTAAAAATACTTACATAAGTGTTATTAATAGCCTTTCTTGAGGACTCACACATTCTCTCATATTAGTATTCTGTTTCTGTAACTGAGGTGTCATTATTTCAACAAGCTCAAGATATGTAGTTTTGCTCATACTATAACAATCCAAAAATTTTCTATCAGTTTCTTGTAATTCTTTAGCAGCCACAAACATACGACAGTTGATATTCTGCTCGATGTAGGGATGTATCCATACAGTTCTTCTTTTGCGCCTTCTTCTTTGTCGAAGATACAAATACACAACCACAATTTCTTCGTCACTCGAAGAACTCATTTTGCAGACGTCTGTTCTCAAAGAAAACCGAAATGATTGTGGTTGCTCCGTGTGATGAAAACGGTTGAAACTGGTTTCAAACCAATAATTTCAAGAGGGTTTCGTTGCAGTTGCGTTTCACCGTGTGTTCTGGGCCTAACTAAAAAAGTCTGGGAAACCATCAAGGGACAAAAAAATATGTGTCAGAAGATCCTCAAAGAAACCGTCTACACATCCAAACGTCAATTAGTTAACTATTTGCTAGAAAACATTGAACGTTTTATGCAACATACTTGCAATGTACTGCATCAACATGCTGCTGTCAAAAATATAAAAGTTGCTATGACTGAGAACGAAGGTTTACTCCATGTTGACTTTTCGAAAAATTATAACTGCAAGTATGCCTCTGAAATTTACTCTACGCACTTTGGCGGTTCAAAAGCACAATTATCATTGCATACAAGCGTCTTTTACTATGTAGATGTTACTACGAAAGAGAACCGACGGATCGCTAAATCTTTCTGTACCGTAAGTGACAATAGAAATCACGATCCAATTCACAATTGTGTCCATTTGAAGCCTGTTATAGCTGCAATTAAAAAAATGCTTCCAAATTGGAAGCGGATCCATATTTTAAGTGAGGGACCTTCAACTCAATACAGGAACAAAACGATGTTCCATTTGATAGCTGCTTTCTTGAGCGAGAAGACTGAAGTAGATCAAATTTTTGGCATTATAGTGAGAGTGGACACGGAAAAGGAGCCCCTGATGGCGTGGGTGGTTGTCTAAAGCGCACGGCTGATAAACACGTTGCTCAAGGCAACGATGTGCATAATTCGGATGCTTTCATGAACTGTGTTCTTCAGACCTGTAAGGGCATTGAAGTCATCAAAATTGATGAAACGCATGTGGAGGCTGTTGAGAGTAAGATAAAAAACTGCTATATTACTCCGTTTCGTGGAACTATGAAAGTTCATCAGGTCACTTGGTGTCGTGATGAACCAACGGTCCTTCAATTTGGTAGATTGAGTTGTATGAAATCCAGAAGATATTTGTACCCATTACGGCTTAGGTTGTAAAAAGCTTAACATAGCACCACATCCCATAGTGCCCCAACATGATTTACCAACTCTACCAAGTCCAACCCTGATGACTCCTCTGCAAAGTCCTGTCCGTAATAATACACCAGCTCCCAACGATGGAATGACTTCACCGAGTCCGAGTCATGACTCCTATTTACAGTCCAGTGACAAGTCGACGGTCCAGTCCAATTGCGAGTGGCTCGATGCAGCAAGCAACAAAAATTGGCGAATCCAGTCCATCATTGATAATTGGAAATAGCATACATTTTTTTGATGTTTATTCTGACAGCTCAGATACTCTTTCTTCAAAGACAGAGGTGCCGCCTAACCCCACTTTTACGAATATTCAAAGGACTACTCGCTTCTGGTCTTCCGACGAAGACGAGGACATATTTTGACCACTGAATAGATGTCGTTACGGTGGACAAACACCAAATATTTATTAGTTGCTTTTTTAAAAGTTTTAAGTGATTGATTTATTTGTGATCTTGTGAAGAAAGCATTGACATTATTTGTATCCAAGATTGTACTTAGTTTTTGTTTAGATTTTTTTAAAATATTTAAGAAATAAGTCCACTTGGTGGAAATGTTAGTCTTTTCGCAGGTACCGAAAAATAGTTTTTTTTTCTTATAAATCTCTTTTTGTACAGTATTGATCTCAGACCGATACTTATTAATGTTATTGAGGGTATTAAAAGTCAGAATATAACTTTGATTTAAGTAAATAATGTGTTTCATTTTTTCACTAAAAAAACCTTGGCTTGGCAAAGACCCATCTATACTTTTAATTATCATTGTTGTGAAGCGGTTGATCGGGGTGGCGCTGCTGTGCTATTTTTGACATCAGCTCTGTGTTATTTTTGTAATTAAAAATATGAAAAAGTGATTTTGCCTATCAAAAACAGTGTAATATTGTGAAGGAAACTTCGTTATACCAAGACAACCGTTTGTGAGTTGGATAACTTCGATCTTCCAACAAAAAACGTGTAAAATAACAACTCACGCATAACACAAGAAAAATCAAACTACGTACAAATTGCGAAGCAGAATCATACAACAGTGTAGTCAGAAGGTTAGTCCAAGTAAATATACAATTGAGATAATCAGTGACAGTGTAATTTTTACTATTTCCTAAAGTATAACCTTGAAAACTGCAACTCATTTGAGATATTTTGCATATTGGAAACAACCAGTCCCATCTTTGAATTAGCAATGTACTTAATTCGAGAACTATATCGTTGCAATTTTTGCTGGTGCAACTTCTGTCACTAGAGGGCGCTGATATTAAAAATCCAGTATGGAAGAGATAATGAAAGCACAACAGGAACGAGATATGAAAGACATGGAGGAAAATATAAAGGAAGCAATAAATAAAAATATTGATGAAAAATTCAACCAAATGGAAATAACACAAAATCAGGTTAAGCTTAAAATTGAGGCCGAACAAAAAACTATCGATTTTTAGATCAACCTATGAGGAAGAAAAATATAATTTTCTTTGGTGTTCCAGAATCAGAAAAAAGTTACGAAGAATTAGTCACTGTAATCGTTGACGTCATAAACAATAAAATGGATACCATGTGCCCAAAGTGGGAAATTGACAGCTGTTAACCCTTAATAACCTAGAGTTTCAATTTTGATACCAATCTTTAAAACCGAATGTTCACATTACTATTAGTTTTTTTATAGGTTGGCTGTACGTATTTTACTGTTATATAATATTCTTACCAACGAAATTAAAAAAAAAATGTCATTATTGTTTTATTTTATCTATGACATAGAAAAGCGCGGGAACTCTTGATTGCTTAGGGCGGTCTTTTTAACTATAAAATTAAATATTTCTATTATATTCTATATAATCCTCATATTTTTGAAAAGTATATGAGTATTTGTATATGTTTATCATTTAATTTGTTTAGTATAAGTAAAAGTCTATATATTTAGTGATTTAGGTTTGTGCTAAGAGATGTCGAAAAGGCGGAAAAAAACCAAGCCGGAACGAGATAAAGGTGAGTCTATTTTAGATTCCACCTCTGAAAGTAGTGAATACTCAGATTCGAGTACAGTTTTGGAAGACCACGAGGACTTTTATTTGCCATATAGGGTGGCCGACTATTGTCGCCGATATCCGGAAGACGCAGGTGCCGGTCATGAATTTGTAGTCTTCATAGAGTGTCACTGAACAGCCACTTGGTAGTCGTGACATGCTAACTCTTAGTAGCTACTTATCGCGCTTTATTAAAGGCATTAAATATCTTAAGAAACTCAACAAATATAAGATAGGCGCCCATCCCAGCTGGGGCCACTGAATTGTCTGGAGTGATTTCCTCCGTACCCATTGATATGTCCAACAAAAAAATTTTCAAATCTTTGTCAAGTACAAAAAAAAATATTTCTGTTCGGCGTATAATGAAAAAAAACAAATCCGATAGTGGTTTTATATTACAACCTACACAGGCAGTCATTATTACTTTTGCGTCATCTACTTCACTCCCAGATTACGTTCACTTAAAGATGTGGCGTCTACCAGTGCGACCTTATGTGCCGCCAGTTAAGCAGTGTTTCCGATGCCTTAGGTTTGACCACTTGGCTAAATTCTGTAAGAATGCTCAGCGTTGCTCAATCTGCACTGAAAATCATTCATATAAAGAATGTACTATACCTATTGACAAAGCAGTATGTGTGCACTGTAAAGGTAACCATCTTGCAGTATCAGGTCAATGCCCTATAAAACAAAAAAGATATTGGATAGTAAAAATAAAAGTAAAACACCATTATCAGATTTATTTAAACATCCAACAAACTTTACATCACTCAATAAGACAGAGAACACACAAGACATCAATAATTTAATTTTATCCAATCCAGCAGCAATGAACCTAATCACAGAATCAATAATAAAAGTCATTACACTAAATAAAACACAGAATCAAAGCATTAGCTCACACGCAATTAGTTCAGCTATTAAAGATACCATAAAAATTAAAAATAAAACATCACATTCAACTGTCACAAACTTAACATAGTACAGTGGAATGCTCAAAGTCTGTTGAGTAACAGACTTGAGCTTCAAAACCTACTTTATGAGCAGGACATACACATAGCACTTATATCAGAAACTTGGCTTAAACCAAATATACAGTTTTCTATCAGACGTTATACAATACTAAGAAATGATTGTGGAAATGATCACAATGGTGTAGCAATTTTTGTTAGAAATGGCATTTATTTTGAAAAGTTAGAAACATTTTCTGATAACTCCTCCTTGCAAAATGTAGCAATCAAAATTAAATACAAACAAAGACATCTCAAGTTAGCTTTTATAGTCCTGGCAACAGTGTACCTAACTTTGACAAATCTAAATTTAATAGACTGTTGCATAGTATTCCAAAACCACTAATAATTGCTGGTGATTTTAATGCTCACCATACCATTTGGGGTTCTAATAGAACCAATTCTAGAGGTAGAGACATCATGGATGTAATGGACGATAATGACTTAATGCTCTTAAATAATGATCAACCAACTACAGTGGGTACTAATTCTTGGAGACCAAATGGACTAGATCTAACAATAGTATCTTCTTCATTATTCCTGTGCTGTGAATGGCAAGTTCATCAGGACTCTTTGGGCAGCTATCACTTGCCTACAATCACAAAATTTTCCATGGTAGTGTCGGAAACTGAATCTTCTTCAATTCCATCCAACATTCCTCCACACAATAATCTGAAAATAGTAAATTGGGACCAATATGAGAACTTAGTAAATGACTTGTTAAAACAATATGATATAAATAATTGTAATCTACAGAAGTCTTACAAGAACTTCTGTTCCATAATTCTTAGAGCGGTAGAAAATTCAGTACCTAAAACCAACTACCACTGTAACATATTACTAATCTACCTAAAAGAAAGCGACAACTTCCCTGGTGGAATGGGCAATTTACTAAAGTGGTAGTAGATTGCAAACAGGCTTATCTGTTATTCAAATAAAATTGCAATATCCAAAACTACATTCATTTTAAGCAAGCTCAAGCAAAGAAAAAATGTATATTAAGACTTGAACGTCGTAAATCCTGGACAGATTTTTGCTCCACCATAAATAGGTTAACACCAATGAAACAGATTTGGACAAAAATGAGGAAATTTAAGAACTTATATTCTAATAATAATTGTTTCTCTAGCAATAATTGGATATCCAACTTTTTACAGAAATATACTCCAGATACAGTACCAAATTTGACAATTATTCACAATAATCATCCTTTAAATAGCACCAACTCTTTTATGATTGCCCCTTTTACTATTGAAGAATTAAAAGCAGGTCTATCATCAAGAAAGGACTCTGCATGCGGTTTGGATTGGCTCTCCTATAAAATGTTTAAACTCCTAAACTCTTCTAACTTAAATAAGTTTCTAAAAATATTAAATCTCCTATGGAAGAACTCCACTATTCCAGAAGAATGGAAAACAGACTATCTAATTCCAATTTTAAAGCATGGGAAAGATTCTAGTTCAGCTGATTCATATCGTCCTATCACACTAAGCTCGTGTGTTGGTAAAATTTTTGAACAATTAATAAAACAGAGATTAATATTTTATATTGAAAGTAACAACCTCTTACCTAATAATCAATTTGGATTTCGATGTGGTCGTTCTGCTTGTGAGAGTATACGGCATTTATGTCTTGTCATCCATAGTGCCCAGATTGACAATAAGATATTGGCTAGTGTTTTTTTGGATGTTGTAGGAGCATTTAATAATGTTATAATTAATAATGTCGGTGGTTGAGATGCAATACCCCGACCCACCAAACATGTCTTTTAAGTGGAACCAAAGCCCAGTTCATCAGAGGGCCAAGCGGATTCTTCCGCTATAGTCCTGCCCCCGACTCAGATTCAAGAAACCAGAGCGCTGGCAGAACCCGCACCACCTCAGGAGTAGACGCCACACCCCACAGGGGCCGGTTCGGTTTTACGTGGACCCAGTACGAAGAAGGCACTCCAACGACACCCGCCTCACGTTCGGCCGGCCCTGGGACTTGGAGCTCGAACAGAGGAAGAAACCAACGTGACCATAACAAATGCATGTCCGGGGTATTTTTCGACAGGGGGGCGAGCGAGTACTCGCTGGAACTGGACGACGGACTGTCTGATTTACTCGATCAGATTAAACCAGACTTCCTACCAAACCTTCAGAACTTAGACGCACTCGTTCGCTTCTCTGTGGGCGTACCCTCTTTTTTTCCAATTCGAGGCTCATCGTACACCTCAGGACTCTACCTGCACTATCGAATGAATGCTTCAGGACAGCTAATCATAATAGCGAACTCCCTTTTGCACATATATGGGGATATAATGAGGAGATTCAGGCGTGGATTCGGCCAGGCTCCTTCTGTCGTCAATCGTGACGTACTCGACGACTTCATCAGAAAACACCTCCGAGTTATATCGAAATGGGCTTTCCCAAAAGTATTTGAGCGGGGGCCCGCATACGTATTTATCATGCATATGGAGTTGTTGGGTGCAAAGTCACCGTGGACAAAGAAAATGGTGGAAGATGATATAACGGCTTGGGTTTCCGGATCAGCAGAGGGCAACCTGGATTTGATGAAACCCTACATGGATGCTATCTTCCAGGAATGGAGCTTCGACAGGAACCCAGACAACTCGCTTAAGTTTAAGGATTTTTGCAATGACCCTTTAAGGGGGGGATCGAGCGGGGGCGCAAAAAAAGCAAAGATAGCCGGTTCAGAGTACAGATCAAAGTGGGCTTGGGCGTTTAGCCGGATGATGGGCAAGAATAGAAAGTTCGAACCGCCTGGTAAATATGACCTCTACACCAGCGCGGCGGCGGAGCCCGAAGTGTGCAAAGTGGCACTTAAGGAGGACGAGAAGAAGACACACGAGATCATTACAACTCCCATGGCTTCTTACCTTAGACAATCTTACTTGGCATATTGATGGAACCGTCTCCTCGGAGACTCCCCGTTAACAAACCCTGAATTACTGGGGCATTTCCAATCTACCTCATACCAGTGGTACGGGTGTGCGGACGCGGAAAGGTTCGACCATTCCTTGTCAAAAGACATGGTCAAGTACGTCATACGGCGCATGGGAGAGATAGATGACAAAACCAGGTGTGTGGCTGACGCGGAGATTAAGAGCATCGACAACTTAACTATAATTTGGAATAACAAAGAGTGGGAGTATAAAGGTGGGTTGCTGTCTGGCTGGAGGATAACATCCCTCCTCGGCACCATGGTCTCAATGTCTATTGGGCGTTACATAATAGAAAAGAATAACATATCCGGCTCGAAGGACGACGTAAACGACTTGATAGGTTGATAGACAATAATTTTATAATAGTAGTACCATACTAGCCTTTCCGCATCGGACGTGCCCGCGGGCACTGGTAATTCAAAAAACAATGAGAGCGGCAGTGCCCCAAGGCACTCTTTTACCTCACCTAGTTTTCACCCTTATTAGGTGTACAAGATGGTTTATTTACCTACGCAATTATGAACGAGTGAAGTCCGATACATATTTAGATCCGTTACGATTCAAGGCCACCAATATTCGACGTCATAGCTTTACGGCCATAGCATTTTTGTGTTCACTTTTTCGCGGGCGGCGCAGCGAGCGGACGTTATCAAGAGTGTGCACGAATATTGTTCTTTGAGGAGTTATTACCTAATAATCAGTAAGTTGCTATTTTTATAATAAATTATAATAGTCTAATACATAGTATTTGTTGGTATATTTATTTGTTGAAAATGCCTCTACTCAAATTTTGTAACGGCTAAAGATGGAGACTGAAGTATCGTTTCCTTTGTCTAATGATTTTTTATTGTTTTTATTTATTAGAATACATTGAAATATCATAACTTTACTTGTAAAACTATCGTAAAATACATTACTGTAGTTATTTTGTCCCATTATTCTATAGTTTTTTTTATAAAATTGATTCTTAGGGCGCTTTTAGTGTCACGCGGATTTGCTCACGCACGCGGGATTGGCCCGCATGCGTAAAATTTCACGCTGCGGATCATACGCAGCATGAGTTTCAGTTTTCTACGGGCTGCGTAACGGTATAGACGTGTTCAAAAATGATCAATGTCAGAAGAATATGTGTCGCTTACATACTTTACAAACGACGAAACAAGAAGACAAGAGTACATGTTGATCCCTTTCTTGAAAATAGGCTTCTTGCTGGGGCGTTTGTTACACATTTTGGAAAACTACAAAATAGTGAACGTAAATTTAAAAATTACTTTCGAATGTCCATTCGTTCTTTTGATGAACTGTTGTGTAAAATTGAGAATAAGCTACAAAAAAGCAGTTTACGAAGGATTACAATACAACCGATTGAGAGGCTCGCTATTACATTAAGGTAAGTTTTAAATTTTAAATATTTAATTTCTTGCTATGATTTAGTGGAAAGGGATTTGAACAGGTAGGATAAACGTACCAATCCCAAACCAGTAAAGGACTTTTTTGATTTCAAATTACTGTCATGTGTAAATTTACATGTGCAAAAAAAATATGGTCATGTACTCTGGTCAACTGCAAAAATGTTAAACAGAAAAATCAAATCAATGATATTTTCAGTAGTTGACCATCGTGGTCAATTATTGAGACATCATACAACACATGTTCTAGTAATTATCCAGTCTAAATAAACGGTATAATAATGATTGTTTGTTTGAAATATCGTAAAGTAATGCGTCATTGGTTATTAATTGTTGAAATTTCATAAAATCAGATTATTTCACTCATAAAATGTCGCCTTTAAAGTGGAATCATTCCTACCTTTCATCACACGCGACTTATAAAATTATATAAAGTTATAGGTTTGCACATGACAGTAATTTGAAGTCAAAAAAAGTTCTTAATTGGTTTGGGATTTCAACTACATACACAATCCTTTTTTTATCTGATAAAGTACACATGGCCACAGATCAAGTTACCCAAAACCAGTATAAATGGAACTCGCACCTTGCGCATTATCATACTTAGGTAACCCGTCGGAGTCCCGCTTATACTGGATTTGAGTAACTTGATCTGTGCCGTGTGTACAACCGCACTCATATGAATAAACAAACAATTAGAGAGAAACTGGAGAAAAAAAGTTAATCGTACTCATTTTAATAAAAAGAGTTTTATTCATAAATTAAAAATCAAATTTTACATCATTCATTTCTTTGTAAATTTGTATCCTGAGCGTTGACATTACTTTCGCCAGTAGATGATGTTGTTGCTGGGTTATAAATTATGTCATAAGACGTGATATTAAACAGGCGACTTTCAGTCGAAATAAGAGTTTCATTATCATTCACTGCAGCAGAACTAATAGCATTGTCGTTAAGACTGGAAGTATCCTGGATTATACTATTGGTTTGGTAATCTTGATTTATCGGTGACAAACTGTCAAGCTCAGTAAAAGCACTAGAACTTGTTGTAGGTATGGGGCTGTAGTATGCAGGTTGTGTTTGACTTTCCATTTCCATAACTATATTTAACACTTTTGTTCTGAACATAAGTTTTTGATATCTAGTGAATCTTTTTAATGAAGGCTGCAGAGACTGAAAGAAAGCCAAATCCTCACTTTCCAGCTCCAGTTTTGCTTAGACTTTAAGCATTCTAATAACTGTGCCTCAAATTCGGATGGTGCTTGCTTTTTAGATTTTACTTGTTTTTGTTTTAATGTTGGGTGAGAACTTTCTTGACGTGAAGTACCTGGTTGCGTGGACTCATTACGTGTTTCTAAATTACGTTGTGATGTTAGTTGAGAACTTTCTTGACGTGAAGTACCTAGTTGCGTGGACTCATTAGGTGTTTCTAAATTACTTTGTTCAGACATTTCTTCACAGAGTGACTCTTCTCCGGCAGTTTCCGTTGTACTGTCTAAGAAAGTCAAAATGTCATAGTAAGAATATTTCTTCTTCTTCTTACTCCCAGAGCCGGATGGCTGATTTTTTTCAGATATCTTGTCTTTCTGGTAAGTGTCCCTTGCTGTTCGCCAGCGTTGTTGTATTTTCTTGTCTGAAATGACAAAATATAATAAGTAGTTGGCAAAAGTACACACAGTTTCAGATCAAGTTACCCAAAACCAGTACCAATAAAATTTGCCATCATCAATATTAAGGTGAAAACTTCCGGAAGTCACTAGCGCTGTAAGTTTTTAATTTGTTTTAACAAAAATTAGCTTCATTAGATTCCTTTCATTTGTCGGAAATTTTACCATAGGGGTTAATTTATACAGAGGAGATTTCTTATAAAATATTAACAGCACAGTTATGTATCTCAAATCTGCTAAAAGTGGCCACTTTTAGCAGATATGAGATACATAACTATACTTCGAACATTTCATATGAAATCATAACTGCATAAATACCCCCCTATGATAAAATTTTCGGCAAATGATAGAAATCTAACGTAGCTACAGTACTGTAGTTAAAACGAATTAAAAACTTCTAGCGCTAGCTACTTCCGTGCCCTTTCACCTTAAGGGTATTTATTTTTCTTCTGAAGTAAAATTCGAGCGGTGCATGCCGTCTTATGTCTGATGTCAGCATTATTAATATATTATATAATCATAATATTATTAATATATTGTTTTTGTTTTCAGATATTTGGCAACTGGTAATACATTCACTGATCTACACTATTCCTACGTGATTGGAATTGCAACAATTAGCGAAATAGTAAGACAAGTTTGTTACATAATATGGATTGAACTAAAGTCTGAATGTATTCCACAGCTTAATGGGATCAAATGGAAAGAAATCGCAGAGGGATTTCTCACATATACAAATTTTCCTAATTGCTTGGGTGCTATTGATGGAAAACATATAAGAGTGATTCGACCGCCGCACAGTGGATCACTATATTTTAATTATAAGAAATATTATTCTGTAGTGCTCCTCGCAATGTGTGATGCTGATTATAATTTTACATATATTAATGTCGGTACCAGTGGAAGTAACGCCGATTCAACCATCTTTAGAAGGAGTCATTTGTATACGAAACTGGAAAGTAACACGTTGGGTATCCCTGACCCGCAAGAGTTGCCTATTATTTGCCCCGAAGTAGCTTATCCATCTAGTGTAAGAGCAAAGTTGCCGTTCGTGATAGTGGGAGACGAGGCATTTGGTTTATCATCACATGTGATGCGGCCTTATGCTCGTGATAATTTACCTTACAAAAAGAAAATATTTAATTACCGTCTGTCCAGAGCTAGAAGGTACATAGAATGCACTTTTGGAATTATGTCAAATAAATTTAGAATATTTCACAGATCCATGACTGTCAAGTTAGATCTAGCACAATTAATAGTCAAGACGGCATGTGTACTTCACAATTTCATAAGGAAACGGGATGGATACATGGTCAGCCATACATTTGTCACAAATGGTTTTACGGGACCACTACCCAGGCAGCAGACTGAAAGTAGTAATACGTCGGCAAGTAATATCAGAGATATATTTGCAGATTACTTTATCAATGAAGGAAAAGTCTCCTGGCAACACCGATATATAATTAATTAACTAAACTCAAAAGGTTTTAGAAGGTTTTTGATGTTATTTGTGAATTAAATAATTATGCTTATATTAATAAAGTAATGATGCTTGTATAAATAAAATAATAAACCAAACACATACCCGCCTCTTTTCTTTCCTCTTCGCTCAAATTTTCGTAGTTAGGTGCCAATTCCTTCAAAATATCTCTCCATGCAGCCTCTCTCGCGTCCCTGTTTTTGTATAATTCATTGCGTTTATCCCACAAAACGGGCCGCAGATGAACTTCAATGATTACTCGCTCTGTATCGATTTTCATTTCGGCAGTACAATACGGCGCGTGCGCCCCGTTCGACTCTAAAATGGGCACTGAAGTTGTAGGCAGTGCTTACGCATGCGGATACCCCGCACCGGGGTGGCGCCCCGCACAGCGCCCCGCGTCCCGCGTGCGTATATCACGCTTTACAATAGATACCTATATGAAATTGTTCTTTGCGGATGCTACGCATGCGGGCCAATCCCGCGTGCGTGAGCAAATCCGCGTGACACTAAAAGCGCCCTAAATGCGAGGCCTCTCAAAATGGTCGCACACATATAAATTTATCATCTTGAGTGTTTGTGTTTGTGATTGAGAGTGTCAGAAGAGAGTGGGGCTGAGTGTCTGGATATGGGGTGTTATTCATTTTCAGATGAAGTATTTTTCCCGATTTAAAAAAAAGAGGTTATCATTTTTTTTACCGAGCACAAATAAAACACATTTCATTATTTTTACAGAAACTAACATATTTCCAACAATAATGTCTGACCAAGAGATGTCTGTGCCGCTGTATCGGTGCAGGGCCACTCCTGATGGACAGTTAGGCCAGCCGTACACGGACTGCTACAAGCAGTTATGACTAACGTGACCAGGTGTCCCGTTTTGAACGGGACTGTCCCTTTTTATAATTACGAGTCCCGGTGTCCCCGTAATGAACTCTGGGACGCAAAATTGTCCCGTTTTCGGAAATCGCGCGAAAACTTGCGTAGTAAGTCGAGCCAGCGGACGGCCGCCGCATTTGCCGGACGCGAACGAGCGGTGTGAGAGAGCGAGACCGCGCGTCAACGCGACCTAAGAAGACGTGATTGGCCAAGACGTCATCGCGCGATTCGCGCGCACCTTGTTGACTTGTGTTTGGCAGATTTTATTCTCGCATATCTACGACTTCTCGTTATTTGTTGTTATTAGTTTCTTGTTACTGTTAATAGTTGTAGTCTACATGAGACACGAGTTTGTAGATGCCGTGTAGAGATCTTTTGTTTTGGATTCAAGCATAAGTTAAAATGCCGAAACGCAAGTGTTCGTTCAATATTAGCTTACAAGCAAAATATCCGTTTATCAAGCAAATAAATACTCCGTCAGATGTCAGATGCGAAAAGTGTCGTACAGAATTTAGTGTTTCCCACAGTGGTGCCGGTGATATTGAACAGCATTTAAAGTCTGAAAAACATAAAAATGCCGATCGTGCCGCCGCTTCGAGTTCTTCGATGTTAAAGTTTTTCAAGAAAACGGATGCATCAACTTCAGAGGATTTGGATACCGCCGCGGCAGAAGGCGTCTGGGCTTATCACACGATACAAGAAAACCACAGTTTTCGCTCTAATGACTGTGCATCGAAATTGATTCAATCATGTTTTGATCCCAAATTTACATGCGCGCGTACGAAATCAGAAGCTATTATTGTAAATGTTTTGGCGCCTGCAGCGATGATAGAATTAAAAAACGATCTTGATAAGTCCAACTGTATTACAATACTAAACGACGCTTCAAACCACGGTAACAAGAAAATATACCCAATTGTAGTGCGATTTTTTCAACCTTACGTAGGAGTGCAAGTCAAAATTTTAGATCTCCAAGACCAACCAGGTGAGACATCTGATATCATTGTCAATGATTTAAACCAAGTGTTGACCGATAATAATTTGACAGCAAAAGTTTTGGCATTTTGTGGGAACAATGCCAATGTCAATTTTGGCGGCCCGGCTAAACGAGGAACTAACAATGTGTTAACGAAATTGCAATCATTTTTAAAAAAGCCATTAATAGGCATTGGATGTGGCGCCCATGTAATTCACAATGCAATAAAATCTGCTGCAGACGGGCTACCTTTAGATTATGAAAGTATTATTGTGAAAATATATTAATTTTTTTATATTTACACGATTCGAGTTGAAGCTCTAAAGCAGTTTTGCACCGAAACTGGAATGGAATATCAAGAAATGCTCGGCTATAGCAAAACCAGGTGGCTTGCTCTTATGCCTGCCTTGGAAAGGGTTTTAAAAATGTATCAGCCATTAAAAAACTAAATTTATTGAATTAGGCGTTACTTTGCGGAAATCCATAAGTATACAAATTATTAGTGTTAATTCCGCCAATATATTAAAAAACTACTTTTTAAGTATTGAAAAATGTCCCCTGATGCTAAAAAACTTTTTTGAAGATCCCACATCTGAATTGTGGCTTTATTTTTTATATGCTCAGTCAGCAAGTTTTCATCAAGCTGTATTAAAACTTGACAGGCCAGACTGTATCGGCAATTGAAGCGGCAAAAGAAGTCAATCAACTAAAAGACAATTTGACTCAGAAACAGACCAATCAATTTATTCCATTTAGGGTCCGTTCACACAGACCGGCTCGGAGAGGAGAGCAGATTTTTATCATGTTGGAAACAGTGTTTTGAGTGATTGTAGTAAAGTTTATTTTTGCATTTGCACCTTTTTTGTCATTAAAAATGCCTGAACGCGCTTCGTGTGAAGTAATAAAAGGAGCCGACCGGCTCCGCTTGCGTGCTCTTTCTCGCTCGCGCAGCCGATCGGCTCTGATTGCGTGCTCTTTCTCGCTTGCGCAGCCTGTCGGCTCCGATTGCGTGCTCTTTCTCGCTCGCGCAGCCGATGGGCTCCGATTGCGTGCCCGCTGCGGCCGCGCCGACTGCCATTTTGATAGCAACATTTGTGCGTACTTGTACGAAAAGATGAATGATGAAAAATTAATAATACTCGTGTCAAAATATGAGTGTTTATTTGACATAACCAAGCCATCATATAGCGATCGGATAATGAAAGACAATGCATGGGAGGAAATTAGCAAATGTCTCGGAATAAGTGGTAAGTAAGGTTTTCATTGTTTTACACCTACCCCCAGATACTCAAACGAATTTTAAAGCAAGGGCTTCTTAAACTCGTGCTGCGACGTGTTAGATTCAAAGTCAAAATAGGAATAACATGAGTTTAAATGCGCCCTTACTTTAAAAACTCGTTTGAGTATCTGATCGTTAGAATATACTTATGTAGTAGACAATTTTTATTAAATATAACTTAAGAAACTCGCGTAGCCACTTGATCTTGCCAATCTAAAGCACCACTTGATGAAAAATAATCCTTAAATTTATTCCTTGTGGTTAGAACTGCGTCGCTATTAGAACTGTTTTCATTATTATTGTCTGTTATTGCTGTTAATAAATTTATATTGCTGTGAAATTCATTCTCTTGTCCTGGCGTCCGATTTTCTATTAAAAAATTATGTAAACATGTAGTTGCTAATATAATTAAATCACAGTACTTCGGCTGAATTTTCATTCGTTTTTGATAAATTTCAAATCTTTGAGTTAGCATTCCAAATGCACATTCTACGACTTTTCTTGCCCTGCTTAAACGCAGATTAAATACTTTTTTTGATAATTCTGTTCTTGCTTGTTCTCTTGGATACGGCCGCAATATATTATTGCTCAAAGGAAATGCCTCGTCTCCTATAAAAACATGTGGTAAGCTTTCAGTGGTACTAGGTAGAGGTTTATTTGGGGGCAGCTTTAACTTATTGGTGTTGAGTTTTTTCCAAAATTTTGAATTCTGTAAAATTCCGCCGTCGCTATTTTTACCATATGATCCGACATCAACAATTAAAAAACTGTATTTCGCGTCGACCACAGCTAGTAACACTGTACTGAAAAAGTTTTTATAATTATAGTATAAGCTTCCACTATTATCTGGTGCCTGTATATTGACATGCTTTCCGTCTATAGCGCCCAAACAGTTAGGAAAATTCCAAATATTAAAGAAATCACGTGAAACCTTTTCCCACATTTCTTCATCTGGCATCTGCATAACTATGGGCATCAAAACATCACAAATTACTCTGATTGTCTCATGAATAATTGAATGAACTGTAGAAATTCCCATTCGAAAATTAAATGACAAGTTTTTGAAACTGCAACCAGTGATGAGGAATCTGTAAAAATAAAACAAACACACAAAATAGAAATATAAGACTGCCGTACCAAAACGAACTATAAAATAAAAAAGAGTTATGTTATTAATTTTTCATTTCTGTTCTTTCCAGTGACGCAGTGCCAGGATCGTTGGAAGAAACTGCGAGATAACTTCAGAAAAGCCTATTATAACCGAAAAGGCAAGAGTGGCGATGGTGCAACTACGTCCAAATTGATAAAATTTGAAAAAGAACTTTCTTTTATAATACCATTTTTTCGCAATCGAAACCAAATATCTAATGTAACATTATCATCGGATGATTCAGAGCCTGGCACACCAATACCACCACCATCGACATCATCTAAACGTTCTGACCATTCTGAAGTTGAATCGCTTGCAAGTACTTCTGGCTCGAAAAAGAGACCACGCTTAAGCAAAGATGTTGCTACGGTTTTCGAAGAGTATCTTGAAGAAAAAAGAAATACTACACCCCGTGACAAGGCATTACGTAATTTTTTTTGTCTATGTCAGATACAGTGGAAACATTCCCAAAAGAAGTCCAAGCACGAATTAAAAGGCGCGTGTTTAACATTGTTAATGAAGCTGAATTAAGTCTGTATGAAAATAGTACAGATTTGAATTATTCTTTGTCTATAAATTCACCGCCATCGACTAATCAATCTACTTACCTAGTGTCAAACGAAACCTATATTCCTCAAAACTATCCAGATCAGACTACTTACGGGTACAATACCAGCACACAAAATACAAAATAATAAACAATCAAAAACAATAATAATTATAATAATAATAATTAAACACACACAAATCTGTACTATTTAATTACATTTCATTAACGTAAATAATGCTTAATAAATGGAGGGCTGTGATTTTGTGATCTATTTAGATGTTTGTGTTATTTAACATGATTAGTATAAGTAATTTACATTTCATTAACGTAAACAATGCTTAATAAATGGAGGGCTGTGATTTTGTGATCTAAATAACATGATTAGTATAAATAATTGTTTTTTATTTACCTTAAAGTTACCGTTAACCTTTCTTCGGCTGTAATGGTGCAACGATAATTTGTAGTCTTTTTTGTTATATGTACTCTTAACAAATCTGTCAATTTCAAAAATTGCCAATATTCCATACGATAATACTCATAAAATTTTAGGCTATCTCTCTTCAATTCCTCGAAAATGGTGTGAAACTCCCCATGGATTAGTCTGTTTTTCCAAATATGTTTTACCCATATTTGTTTCCGCTTGCGCTTACGTTTCCTATGTTCTATTTCAAGTAATCTTGCTAACAAATATATTTCTTCGTCGGAGCTATCTAAATCCATGTTTCGAAAAGCACACGTTAACACACCGAAAACAAAACTTAGACTGCGCGGAATACTGGCACTGCCTTTGTAGTGTATCCACCCGACTCCGAGCGCATCCGACCGGCTCCGAGCACATCCAACCGCACCCGCTTTCAGATCTCTTCCAGCCGGTCGATGTGAAATAGTTGGCGGCTCCGCTCCGGCCAATTCCAAGCGTATACGACCCGGTCTGTGTGAAAAGAAAAAAGCAGGCCGATGCTCTCCGAGCCGGTCTGTGTGAACGGACCCTTACGGTCCGTCAATTCATGGTGAAATTGAAAAAAAATAGTACTGATATAGATGAAGAGTTTGTGAAAAGGACAGCTACAGAATTTTATAAAACAAGCAGTGGACTTGCTTTCTTACCAAAGAAATGGAGATATTTTATTGGGCAGATTTAAAAAAGGTCCCTGAATGGGAAGACGTTCAAAAATGTCTCGACATATTAATTGAAAAGGAATATATTGACTGCAATAAGGACACAGAGGATTTTGATGAATTTTCATTGATTTCTAAATATATTACTTTGCAAAAAGTATCCGAATGGAACAATGTAAATGTTTCCGCGGAAACTCGTTGGGTGGAAGTATTCAAACACTTTCACGCTAACAATCTACAGCATGAAAACTTTTCTATATTAATTGAATATATTTTATGTTTACCTGCTACAAATGCACCAGTAGAAAGAGTATTTTCTATGATGAACAAATTGTGGACATCTGAGAAAACCCAGTTACAAATTTCAGTTCTAAAGGCGATGTTGATAACTAAAGTGAATATTAAAAAAACTTGCCAAGAATTTCATACTTATTTGAAATCGTCACCAGCTATACTAAAGCAAATTTGTTCTTCTGATAAATATAACTCAGCTGACGAACTGTATAAACACTTACTTTTTTGTGAATAAAAAAAAATAAACGGTTTCTATTTTTATTGACCTGAATCATCAATGTCCCGTTTAGAGTCAAAAAATAAATGGTCACGTTAGTTATGACCGACTGCTTGAAGCCGCGACTGCGCGGTGAACTATAGCCATTCATTCGTTGCCGTACACACGACTGCTCGAGCAGTCGCGACCGCTTCAAGCCGTCAACTATATGATGAAATTCCATCGTGCTGTCGACCGCTCGCGAGCAGTCGCGAGGCATACACTGACTGCTCGAGCCGTCGGCGGCTCTAGAGCAGTCGACAGCTCTATGACCTCCCCCTCCCTTCTCTTCTGGCCTCGCGGCGTCTAGTGTCTCTCTGTCTCGTCTCATTTGTCGACTGATCTTTGAAAATGGAGGGTGTGTGCGATAGTGATGCGCTTATAAGTGCAATTAAAACACATGAAATTATTTGGAACTATAAGCTTAAGGAGCACAGCGGCAAAATAAAGAAGAATGCATGGGCAATTATTTGCGCCCAAGCTATTGAGAACTTTGATGAAAAAACAAATCAAGAAAAAAATAAAATCGGTAAGTAAAAAAGTCAGTCATTTTATTACACATACATTTATTAAGTTTGTGTCATATTATAAAGTCACACACATATTTATTGATTTATATCATGTTCCATTGCCAATCTAGTTTGCCTTCTTCGCTCACAAAGTAATTAGCAAATTCTTCACGGATTGTTGTTAACATAGGCCCACCTGGGCGAACTTGCTGGGTTGAATGTACTATAGAGTGAGGAAGACCCTCAAACGTATCCTCAAATTTATTTCCATCTTGTTGTTTTACGTAGTTGTGAAGAACACATGATGCTTTTACTATATCCACTGCGAAATCAACACTGACGTTATCCCTTAAATGCATAAAGTAGTAAAACTGCAACATACCATTCAAACGACCATAAAATTATTAGTATGAGTTCAATGCATGCTGTTGCAGGATTATTACTATCATGGTGATATATTTAATCGAGTGGCAACACACTTTTTTTCTTCACGACTGTCAAATTTAAATTGATTTTGACAAATCAAAGCCGATCGTAATTTTGGAGCGGATGAAAATTGTGTATTTGCTTTGCAGTGTAATTATTTGGTTTTCGAAGGTACGTTCAAACAAAATTAGTTATTTTACGTAATAATTCATCTTCTTTTCAGTACAATTTATAAGTTATAAAAAAAACTTTTGGTGTGTTCGGAAATTTTGTTTATTTTGTTGTTGTAAATCTGCAACAATATGCATTTACTAGAAAATGTCCCTGTTTAGTTACTAACTATCACTTTTATTGGTTTTCAGATGCCATACTTGAATCAAAAGCAAATAGAAGAGTATTTAGCTCTAATAAATGATGGAGAGATTTCGGAAGATGATCTTGAGGACTCGGATACAGAAGGTAATGAGAATTTTTATGAAAATGGAGACGATTTGCTTCACGATCTTGAGAGTCCATTAGAAGAGGAAAATGATGACCCCGATAATGATCCATTCATGGCAGGAGACCCGCCATTGATAAATGAAGCTACAGCAAATGATCAAGTGCCACAGGTTCCATTCCCCTCAACAAGTCAAGCTAGTCGCCGAGCAACTATGAGAGGACTCGTATGGAAGGTAAAAAAAATTGTTTTGAATTCTGACCAGACAGCTTTTCATGGAGACACTACATACCCACCTGAACTGAAGGATGAGGCTACTACTGGTACTCCCTATAGTATTTTTCACATTTTATTACATCAGAAATAGTTCAAAGGATTGTGGAAGAGTCTAATTTGTATTCCGTTCAAAAAAATGTGACTAAACCATTAAATTTATCTGAAACTGAGCTAAGAAAGTTTATGGCGATACTGATATACATGTCTGTTATAAAATATCCCAATGTACGGCTATACTGGTCAAATACTGTAGGTTTTCAACCAATCAAGGACATAATGACTGTCAACCGATTTGAGACTATTCGTAGATTTCTACATTTCAACAATAACGAGAAACATTTACCCAAGGAACACCCACAACATGATAGGCTCCATAAGATAAGGCCTATAATTAGCCATCTAAATGAGAAATTTGCTTTAGTTCCTATGGAACAAAAACTCTCAATTGATGAACAGATGTGTGCCACAAAAGTGGCACACTTCATGAAGCAGTATTTACCTAATAAGCCCCATAAGTGGGGGTTTATATTATATGTGATGTGCAGCGTGAAAGGTTATGCTCATAAATTTGAAATATATACTGGCCAAGAGAATGAACGGCTTCCAGATGAACCAGATTTTGGGCCAGTGGGAAATGTTGTAGTCCGGCTTGCTAGAGGTGTCCCAAGGCATATAAATCATATAATTTATTTTGATAATTTTTACACCTCTGTACCTTTAGTTACCTATCTTGCCAAACAAGGAATCTATAGCCTAGGTACTGTGCAATCTAACAGGCTAGTGAACTGCAAACTGCCGGACAAAAAAACAATGATGAAGAAATCTGTTCCTCGTGGAACTTATGAAGAGCAGATGACTGAATTTGACGGTATTGATTTGACAGCAGTTACTTGGAAGGACAATAAAGTTGTAACTTTTCTATCTTCATATGTTGGAGCTGAACCTGTGGGCCAAGTAGAAAGATTTGACAAGGCAAATAAGACTAGAATTAAAATTTCATGCCCACATATAATAAAGGAATATAATGCCCATATGGGCAGAGTGGACCTAATGGATAGCTTTATTGGGAGGTACCGAATTGCAACGAGAAGCCGAAAGTGGTATCTTCGTATCTTTTACCACTTATCGGACATGACGGTAATAAATTCTTGGCTTGTGTATAAAAATTTAAAAACAACTGAAGCCAATTCATCAGTTCTAAACCTATGTAACTAACTATAGACTGGAACTAGCTGAGGTATTAGCCAAAGTAAATAACTCATTTGAACTCTGCAACAAAAGAGGAAGGCCAAGTACCAGCAACAGTGTTGAAATGGAAATACAAGCAAAAAAAAGGAGAGGACCAGCTCAACATATTCCTCCTAAGGACATAAGGACTGATAATGTTGGTCACTGGCCTGGTAATTGTGTTCGCAGCAGATGCAAAATGCCTGGATGCAAGGGATACACGCAAAACAGGTGTGAGAAGTGTGGAGTAGCTCTTTGTCTTACCACAACCAAAAATTGTTTTAAAAATTTTCATATGTAGTTATTGTCTAGTGAGTGCATAGTGTTGTAGTTCTGCAACAAATGGTTTTTAATAAAAATAGCTATGAAAATAAAAAAAACTATTTTTTTTATTATTTTTCCCTAAATCAGCATATTCATGGCTCCAAAATAAATTTTTTCTCGGTCTAAAAATAAAATCATGCATAAAATCATGCATTTAAGGGTTAAGTGGTCTATGGAAGATCCGCCATTTATTAGCTAAAATGCCAAACGTGTATTCAATATATCGCCTAGCACGTGATAACCGATACTTAAAAAATTTTTTTTTTCTCTGGTAAATTCTTGCCACCATATGGACGCATTAAATTTTCCTGCAAGCTGAATGCTTTATCCCCAATAAACACATTCGGTAATACAGGTCCATTATGCGATATTGCAGAAGGTGGAGGTATATTGAACTTTTTTTCTTGTAACATTTTATATAGACAACTCTCTTCGAAAATAGTCGAGTCAGCGTGCCTTCCATACGAGCCTATATCCACGAAAGTGAATATATAATTACTATTACATACTGCTAGAAGTATTATCGAAAAATAATTTTATTTGAAGAGATATAATAGGGTACACACTGGTGAAAAACCATTTTCATGTTATGATTGTGGTATGAGATTCAATGATTCTAGTAATTTTAACACGCATAAAAGACCACCCATACCGGCAGACATACCGGCGACAAACCTTACTCGTGCAATGTTTGTGGTAAGAGTTTCAGCGGATCTAATGATATGAAGAAACATATAATAATACACACCGATGATAAACCTTATTCTTGCAATGTTTTTATTTTTCTTTTTTCGAACCTCAATGTTACTGCTAGTGTTTCTTCTGCTTGGATACTTCTCCTCATGATTGTGTCTTCACGTTTAATTTTAGACCTTAGTATATTATTCATTTCATCAAACGAAGACACTGACATCCTAAAATAGTTGATCAATTTTTCTTCATCACTTCTAAGTTCCATAAACAAATGATGGAATTGTCCATGTTGTTCTTTTAATTCCAAAATTGGATGAACCCAAAATTTTCTCTTTTGACGTCGCCGCCGTCGTTTTCGCTTGAGCAGAAGCAGCAAAAGCAGTGCTTCCTCGTCAGAATCCATGACTAGACTGCGGTAGAAATTCAACTGCTCGAGCGGTTGGTAGAGACAGCTCGAGTTGGTAGCAAACAATGGCTATTTGAAATCCCTTGCTAGAGCAAAAATACCTACTCTATACATTTTGTAGTTATTTATCTCAATAAACACAACTTATTTGTTGTATCACTTTCCATTCATTGTATTTGGTAGAATCTGTGAAATGATAAGGCAGTAAATAATTATTGAACACTGGCAATAAGTTTCTTAGCAGTAGTTACGCAGGCACAACACGGCTAAACCTGCATACATTGCTACCCCGTACCTCGACGTAGTGCTGATCGAGCACCCATTGTGTGCGTCCAGACTGCGAGCCTAGCGCGGTTGCGACGACGGGTGCGAATTATCAAACACAAGAAACGCGCCTTTGTGTCCATAGTGCAGTGACTTAGGCGGAAGCCTAGCGCGATGGGCTCGAGCGAGACAGCGCGCGTTGTTTTCAAACGTTCGTGTCCGCGTTTTCTGGCCACACTACGGGCCTAGCCAACATGCGATTTAAAGCGCGGGTGGCGGGGATATCAAACCAGTCCGGTCTTGTCGCTCGGCGTTTGCGCGTCTGCTTATTATTTGGTTTCATTTAATTACACGTTTTTGTAAAATGGCGTTGAATACTGAACTGTTTATAAGTGCAATTCAATCTAAACCACCTATATGGCAAAGTAAACATGTACACCACAATAACCGCAGTATTACAAGAAAGTTGTGGAAAGAAATAAAAGAACAATTTCCTGAAAGTGAAGGTAAGTTTAATATTATATATTTATTACATTCTTAAAAACTGTTCCCAGAAATAATTTGTGAATTTTATCCTAACATTTTTTGCTCTTCGTGATGGATTATTATTTACTCCGAGGTTTCTCTGATAATTTTGATTTTCATTTATTGGCGGGTTAGACAGCATATGATCAATATCCAGATCGACATCGACGTTTAAATCCATTACAACATTGTGCAATATACACACAGCTTTTATTATAGACAAGGCATTTTTCCTGTTAGTTTCGATAGGTTTTAGTAATATTCTCCATTTACATGTTAAAATGCCAAATGCGCACTCGATTGTTTGTCTAGCGGTAGACAATCTTATATTAAAATTTTTTCTTTCGTTATTAAGTACTCGCTCGGGATAAGGACGCATTAAATAATGTTTCAACGGATATGCTTCATCACCCACTAGGACGAAGGATACAACGACATCAGAATTTGCAAGTCTCTTTGGCATAGGAACTTTGTATTTATTTTGTTCTATAAGTTTGTATAGTTTTGATGCAACGAAAGTACCACCATCACTTTGCTTGCCTCGACCGCCAACTTCAACTGCTATAAATCTCCTTTTTGCGTCAGCTACAGCTGGCATAACAATTGTATTTCTTTTTTTATAGCTCCAATGTGCCGAACCACTTTTAGGTGGTTTTTTTATCTCGCAATGTTTCCCATCAATTGCTCCGATGCAGTGGGGGAAATTCCAGGTAGCTTCAAAATCTTCTGCAATAGCTTTCAGACGTTGTTCAGTAGGTATCGGCATGTGAATAGGAACTAACTCAGTCCATAAAACACGGCATGTTTCGTGAACTATTGATGCAAGGGTACTTTTCCCCATACGAAAACTGTAAGCCAGTGCTCTAAACGGAGTTCCAGTTGACAGAAACCTGAAAAATAAACGTGAATTAACACGTTCAGTGCCACCGACTCGCCCGGCGAGTTCACGTAAATTTTATTCCAGTGCCGACGACTCGCCTGGCGAGTTCAGTGTTTTTCACCAATATTTCGAAAATGCATCCGTATTTTCTGCTCAAAATTATAGTTTAGACTAAATATATGCTAAACTAAAGATTTACGAGGTGGGCCGGGTGCGGAGACCCCGTTTATATTTGAATGGAAAAAAACTATTCTGCAATGCCTTGAACTCGCTAGGCGAGTTCGCTGCCATAGATCCTCAACCTTTTAAAGTAAATATGTCGCGACGTCAACATAGTAGCAAGGACTACCTACATACTTGTGATATGGAACCAATATACCACAAACTACAGTGGAATCTTAATAACTCGAATGTTAAGGGAAATGCTAACAATTTCGAACGAGTTATCGACTTACCAAGAACTTCGAGATACATATGATTTAAATGCGCTGAAACTTCGACTTAAAAATTAATACTGACGGACAAGCTCCGTTAAAAGTAATCGTGTCGACAAGGAACAAACATAACACAGCTGTGTTACTTATAAAGTTTTATGATTGTTTTCATTCATTGCACGTGTATAAGACAAAAACAATAGATTAGAAGCCCCGAACCCGAACATTCATTTTGGATTTTATTGCTATTATTTCGGGGAATTCCAAGTAAGACGTCATTATATTGTACTAACTACGACTTACGGAGTCTCCTTTTAGAAATTCGAGTTATAGAGTATTACATAAATATGTACTATCAATACTTCGTTGCCAGCCTTATACGGCCCGGCGACAGCAATTTGGATGCTGCCTTTTATATCTAGTTTATTTTCCTTTATTTTTCCTTTCCTTATAAATTTAGTTAAATAGATTTTTTATACACAATGTTTTATATAAGTAATAATATAGTTTTTAATTTAATTGTAATTTTAAGATAGATTTAATTTTTTACCCTGTTATTAAGCCAAGTAAGAATATATAATATATAAATACTTCGTAGGGAAATAACATTTTGTTCAAGTTATATAGTCTTAATAATTTAAGATATCGCGTATCTAGGGGTTCAGTGGAAGGGAATGGCAATTCTTTTCGACTTAACGAGGTTCGAGTTATAGAGATTCCATCTTAGTTTCATTAGAATAAAAAACAAGCTTAAGAAATACAGAGTTATCATAATATTTGAGATCACATAAATCTTGTGGCTTTGCAAAGGGTTGAAAATGTTTTTTTATAAAGGGTCGGCATTGATAAAGCTGCTGGCAAAAAAACAACAGCGCGCCGCTGTTTTTGAAGAACAAAAGCACTGATAACATTGTTTTTTGCGAAGCTCTCATTGGCTAATGTTAAATCGCACTCCAAGAATGCACTTGCAACTAAATATTCAATTTCAGTGCTCTGTACGACCCTTTCGTCATCGCATGCGTTTATCTGTTCTCTACTTTAGTGACCTGGCTTACATTTACTGGACTCCCGTGTTTTGATTACCTTGGCTTGCGATTACTGGACTTGTTTGAGTGCTGTTTCGACTATACCTTTGCTTACGATTACCGGACCTGTTAGATACTGTTTGAACTACTTTGGCAAACGTTTACTGGACTTTGAGTGTTCTCGTGTCTACCTTAAGTTGCCACAGCTGGAATTTTGAAAATCGGTGAGTACTCTCCATTTTGGTTTATTTATTAAATGGAAAGTCTACTTTATCAGAGTGTAACTCTATCTAAATCTTTCCTTGATTTAACGTCATTTCATGATTCCTAAGTAGGCCTTAAAACTGTGCAAAACTTACATGGGGTGATTCAAGACCGCGTGAAACGGGGGACCTAATTTTTTTCTTTGGACGTCAATCTTCCGGCTAACCTGTATAAGCCAGAGAGATTCATTGATTTGTTTGTTTCATAATGTTAAAAAAGTTTATTAAAGTAGTACAAATTAATGTTTTGTTCCAAGGTTATGGATTCTTACGACAACCCAGTACCTGGAACTTCTCATTCCTGGGACGATCCTGCTTGGAATACCCTCCACATCGAGGAGACACTCGCAGTTATGGATTCGTTTATCGAAGAACCAAACAGAGAAGAAACAAATTTACTTATCCATTCACCTCAATATCCAATCACGGATTCTGAATTATTGGGGATATTGTCAGAAAATGTATTGGATGAATTGGAGACAGATAATGATGGTGACTCTGATCCCGAATTTTTCGAAAATGCACATGAAAATGCTCAAGAAGACTATGTTACGCCTGGTGAAGCATGGTTTCCCGGAAACCCGACATCTAATATAACCGAATTCCAATTCCTGAAGACCCCCGGACTGAAAGAAGATGTTGGTGATGAGCCTATTAATTATTTCGACGCATTGTGTTCTTCTAATCTGCTGGAATTACTTAAAGACTGCTCCAATGAATATGGAGAAATAGAAAAAAAATCTACCGCGGCCACAAAAAGCAGAAAAAAATCTTGGAAGCCTGTAACCAGTCAAGAAATGAAATTGTTTTTCGGTCTCATATTTCATATGGGATTTATAAAGATAAATCGCTTGAATGACTACTGGAAAAACGATGCGTATTTTGATCAACCTATATTTGGAAGGGCAATGTCACGGAATCGATTTATTTTAATTTTGAGAATGTTATGTGTGTATGTAGGACAAGTGACGTGCAGTTATGATAAAGTTAAAAATATAATCGATTACTTTAATGAAAAAATATTATCTTTATATTATCCAACAAAAAAAATTACCATTGACGAATCAATGATGTTATGGCGGGGACGATTGTCATTTAGACAATATATGAAGGGAAAGCGCCATAAATACGGCCTAAAATTCTACGCACTGGCTGACCAGCTCGGGGTTATTATGAAACTACATTTATACGGCGGTGCATCTGATGCTCTCGTAGGCGGCAAAAATCACGTGCAAAAAGTAGTTGACCACTTGCTTCATGATTTTATTAATGTAGGACATCATTTGTTCGTAGACAATTATTATACAAGCGTCAGTTTAGTTGAAAAATTATTTTCTAATAAAACCTTTTGCACAGGTACGCTTCGTCAGAAGAGAAAAAATAATCCAAAAGAAATTGAATCCGCGAAATTAAAAAAAGGAGAACTATGCATTGTTCACAAGAATAATGTTTGTGTATTAAAATGGATAGACCAAAGAGAAATAAGGGCTATATCAAGTAAATATAATGGGGATTTAGAACTCACGCGAAATCGACGGGGTACTTTGAAATTAAAGCCACAAATGGTTATTAAATACAATAAATGTATGAAAGCAATCGATCGACATGACCAAATGTTGTCTTATTATTCATGCGAGCACAAATCGTTGCGATGGTATAAAAAGGTAATCATACATGTTATGCAAATTCTATTGGTCAACTCCTTTTTATTATATAACAAATACAATTCAAAAAAATTAACATTGTATGATTTCCGCTTAAGTGTAATTAAGTCAATAATAGAACCTCATTTGCCTCCCACATTACAAAGGCCTTTAATGAATAAAATTCATTGTATTATGAAACTACCAAAAGATACCCACGGCAAAACAAAGAGAAGGCGTTGTAATCAATGTTGGCGCACATTAAAAAAAAGGGTTCAAACTGCATTCGCATGCGAAGATTGCCCAGGTCAGCCAGGATTGTGTATTGAGTGTTTTAGACCGCACCATAAATATTAAGAGCATTTATACCATCCACTAGCATCACTTACTAGTAAAAGCCTTTAAGATCGTACTAAAAATTTTTGTGTTGCCTAAAAATGTTGATTTAAATTGTTTTGTGTTATAAAAATAAAAGTTGATTTACATAATGTTTTATTTACTTAACTAATTTCCACCACTTAACAAACACAATATCACAAATTATTATTCATTAACATAGCAGCATTTAGACTCAGTCTTGTGGATTAAATTAATAAGTAAAACTAATCAATATATTGATAGTATTTATTAATAATCATTCATAGATTCTTTTGCGTTTCTATCATTACATAACTTTCAACCCAATTATCAGAGACCTTAATTATTAATTTATGAATTGTTTTCAATCAGTCTAATAATCTGATACATAACAAAGCGCCTTTTAAACATTGGCACATTGGCAAGTTCACGTCCAATAAAAATGCCAAAGCTTTCGTTGGCCATTTCTATATACTTAGAATTATCACCTGTAGTATTAGTTTGAGTGCTGCTGTCAGTAAGATTTAAGTTTTTCGTATTTGTTGAAATGTCACATGTTTGATAGTTATTATTGTCGTCATCCCAGTCTTGAGAATCATTTTCAAACAGAACCTTCATCGAGTTGTCTTCAGTGTAATTTTGGAGATTTCCTAAAATAAAATAAAAATAGGAATAAAGCAGCTTTTAAATATTACATGTTTTTTATGTAAACAAGTGATGAGACGTGCTGGACATTCACACGATGGTAAGCGTCATGCCAGCTCATAACAGTTGCAGTGCTACCCATTGCTTTGATTTACAGTCATTGGATGCACTGCACTGCGCTCATCAATGTGAGAAGTCAGTTCTTGAGTCTCATGTGCCCAGTTATTTCACTAGCTACAGTGCCATTCAAACAGGAACAGAGCATTACTATTTGGCGGCTGAATATCTGGCACTGCTGGTGTCCACCACAGGTAGTCGTACCTAGCATAAAAGGCCTACCACCTGGTAAAACGTTGTTAAGATAAGTAAAATGAAAATAATCAATAACAAAACAAACACGTTACCTTCTATGCATGGTCGCTTTGTAGGTCTCTCCTCCTCCATCTGAGTTAAATCGTCGTCGTAAGGCTCCGTTTCTGCCACAAACCGCGCTAAAAAAATATCAGGCACTTCTTAACAAACGAACGTAATAAAAATGTTGTTTCATTTAAAGACACTATAATTATTGCATATTAATAAGTTATCATTTAATTTTAATTCGACAGATTTTAAACGTTTTCAAAAACGATTTTTTTTAATTGTTATCAATTAAATTCGCAATAAAAATTATATATTTTAATCTGATACAATATTCTTAAAACTGAGAGCCCGTATTTCAGGGTAAAATTGTCTATTTACAAGTACATATTACAAAATTCAAAATATAACCTTAACAGTAACCACAGTTAAAAAGATTGACAACCACTGCTTAAATTACGAAACACACTTACCTTTTTTTTTATCCGAAGAGTTTTTTGCCATTTTTACAAGCTAAAACACTTTTTAAAGAAAAAAGACAAGTCCTAAAACACTTTTTAATTGCGTTGTACACTGTGACGGCCACAAAAATAACAAAACATAGAATTTACCATAAGTAGTGCCAGTGAACTCGCGTGGCGAGTCGATTCAATTTATATAGCAGTGCCGGCGACTCACCTGGTGAGTCCACCGGAAAATGTAGGCGGCATCTGAGAAGACATCATGAAAATCGTAGTGGTAATGAACGTGTTAAACATATTATTATTGTTACAGGAAAACAACTGCGCAAGAAGTGGAAAAATCTTCGTGATCAGTTTCGAAAAGAAAAAAAGAAATTCCCTACTCCGCGATCTGGTGACGGTGGTGACGATATAGAGAGTACCTGGCCATACTTTCAACTTATGCAATTTATAAACGATGACATAACACCCGAACCCATGACGGGAAATCTGCATGATAGCGATTCGGAATCCATTAACGAGTCCTCTCATAATACTGAGGAGACATTCACTAATGTGACTAGTCCAGGTTCATCAACCAACAGTCGCTCAAATGCGCCAAAGCGCAAAACTGCCTCAGATTATAGAGATGAGCTTATAGAATGCGAACGTAAAAAAATTTATCTAATAGAACAGAAAATGAGCTCTACTCATGAGCAGCTGGAGAAATGTGACGATTATCATTTTTTCATGAGTCTCCTACCTCAAATGAAGCAATTTAGTGAATTACAGAAGTTACGAATTCGAAATAAAATGTCCCAAGTCATAATAGATGAGACAGAAAGGATGCAGTTTTCTTCTCATCAGGGGTTCGAGGACAATTATAGAGGAGGGTATTCTACCGGAAACTACAATAATTATTAACTTTATGATTACCAACAGCTTTTAACACAACTGACAGAATTAATTTCTAGATAAATAAAAAATTATAATTATTTAAATCTTGTTTTATTCTTACCTTAGAGTTATAAACAATTTCTCCTTAGGACTAATACTTTTGCGAAAGTTTGTATCTTCTTTGGTTATTTTATCTGATATTTTACTTAAAATGTAGTCAAATGTCGATATGGGCATTCTAGTGTACTCAAAAAATTTTGTAGGATATAATCTCATTTTTTCATACAAATTATAAAATTCACCACATTGTTCTCTGTTTTTATTTATTTCGTGCACACCATCTCTCATGTTGAGCACCTCACATCGTAGGATAGGATTAGTATCTAGTAAAAATACCAAATCGTCGTCCATGGTTTGCAACACCTGATAAAACGTCTAGCCGCTTCGAAAGGTCGCGCGTCACTGCGGCCACCTCACGCCCCCGCATGTCGCACCCGCCTAGGCCTCAGTCACCGCGCATTCAGTGTGGACGCACACATTGTCTTTTACATTTCTTTAGTTTAATTATAATATTGTTTATTCAGTCTTGTTCCAATTTACCTGTGAGTAACATTAAATATAGTTAAATAAAGTGCTTTTTATAAAATCTTAATTCCTGACGCCCGATACATAACTGGCGCAGTCGAGTAGTCTCGCGGTAGCTTCTTTTCGTCGGTATAAAATCTTCCGAATGTAAAGTAGCTGTGGTTTTCGAGCCGCTAAACCGCAAGAATCAAAGAACCTCGTCGGTCGTTGGGACATCATCATCAACGCGCACGGAGACCCGGAACATTGGGAATTCACGCGCTGGGCAAGACTCGACAGCAGATGCAGATGCTGATTTGGTGAGTACTCTCGCTATTCAAGTATCCTGCTATATCTACTGTCCTAGTATTATATATATTTTATTATAAAAGTTAAACACGTTGCGTAAAGCTAATATCGCTAAATAAAGGGTTACACTTACTTAGTGACAAGAAAGGTGTATCTAGGTGATAATTACCGAGTATTAGAACAATAGTGTAATCCGAAACGCAATGTCTTTCAATGAATGTGATAAGGATTTTAAATTCCTTGCCGATTTATTACCACGGTATGATGGGAACCCAAAGTTATTAAACTTTTATATTAGAGAAGTAGAGAATATTATACAACTTTTAAGTGAACCCTCCCGGGTTCAACCGGCATTTATATGTTTAATAAAAAGTAAGTTAGGAGGTGTCGCTATTGATGCGATAGCCTACGAAGAGTCGTTAATAACGTGGGAATTAAAAACGCTCTAATTAGACGTTTAGGAGAACCACGCAACGAAATCCAGGTGATGCAAGAGCTCACGCGGACCCGTAGGAATAAATACGAAGATGCGGAGACATTTGGCAAACGACTCCATGAGTTTTTAGATATCCTGTACTCGGTCGGTAAACACGGTGACCGTTCGTACTATGAGGAAATGGTTATAGAGCAATATACTAATCAATTAGATATCAATGTTTCGTTAGGAGTTAGAATAAGTAAACCGTTAACATTAGAGTCAGCAATTATGGCAGTAAGGCAGGAAGAGGCTAGGCTCGTCCACAGTAAACCTTTTTATAACGGGTCACCTACTTCCCATTTTAAGCAAAAGGATGCCCCTAGAGTTTCGCAACAGCGGAATATTCCATCAAGGAATTTTATAGGAACGCAACCTCAGCACCACCAGCCTTCTAATATCGTAAATCGTCAAAATATGTCTATACCCCCTACACCTAATTTTATGAGAAACTCAGGTAATTTTAGGAATAGTAACAGCGCGAATTTTAAGCAATTTAATATACCTCAAAGACAGGTAACACCTAAAATAAGTTCCGATGTTACTATGCGGTCCGTGAGTAAACCGGATACGCCCCAGTACGTTGCTCAGAACATTTTCTATACTCAAGGTCAACCAGTATTATATGGCAATGAATGCCATAGCAACTACAATGAAGGTGAGTACCCATATCATGTAGTACAGAAACCTGAAGAGGAGTACCAGCAGGATTTTCCTCAAACCCAGGAGTTGCCAGATCAGACCTAGTGAAAATAAACTTGTTGGTCAGGGATCACCTCCCTTACATAGAAATACCCGAATTAGTAGGTAAGTTTCTTATTGACACTGGTTGAAATGGAAATACAAGCAAAAAAAAAGGAGAGGACCAGCTCAACATATTCCTCCTAAGGACATAAGGACTGATAATGTTGGTCACTGGCCTGGTAATTGTGTTCGCAGCAGATGCAAAATGCCTGGATGCAAGGGATACACGCAAAACAGGTGTGAGAAGTGTGGAGTAGCTCTTTGTCTTACCACAACCAAAAATTGTTTTAAAAATTTTCATATGTAGTTATTGTCTAGTGAGTGCATAGTGTTTTAGTTCTGCAACAAATGGTTTTTAATAAAAATAGCTATGAAAATAAAAAAAACTATTTTTTTTATTATTTTTCCCTAAATCAGCATATTCATGGCTCCAAAATAAATTTTTTCTCGGTCTAAAAATAAAATCATGCATAAAATCATGCATTTAAGGGTTAAGTGGTCTATGGAAGATCCGCCATTTATTAGCTAAAATGCCAAACGTGTATTCAATATATCGCCTAGCACGTGATAACCGATACTTAAAAAATTTTTTTTTTCTCTGGTAAATTCTTGCCACCATATGGACGCATTAAATTTTCCTGCAAGCTGAATGCTTTATCCCCAATAAACACATTCGGTAATACAGGTCCATTATGCGATATTGCAGAAGGTGGAGGTATATTGAACTTTTTTTCTTGTAACATTTTATATAGACAACTCTCTTCGAAAATAGTCGAGTCAGCGTGCCTTCCATACGAGCCTATATCCACGAAAGTGAATATATAATTACTATTACATACTGCTAGAAGTATTATCGAAAAATAATTTTATTTGAAGAGATATAATAGGGTACACACTGGTGAAAAACCATTTTCATGTTATGATTGTGGTATGAGATTCAATGATTCTAGTAATTTTAACACGCATAAAAGACCACCCATACCGGCAGACATATCGGCGACAAACCTTACTCGTGCAATGTTTGTGGTAAGAGTTTCAGCGGATCTAATGATATGAAGAAACATATAATAATACACACCGATGATAAACCTTATTCTTGCAATGTTTTTATTTTTCTTTTTTCGAACCTCAATGTTACTGCTAGTGTTTCTTCTGCTTGGATACTTCTCCTCATGATTGTGTCTTCACGTTTAATTTTAGACCTTAGTATATTATTCATTTCATCAAACGAAGACACTGACATCCTAAAATAGTTGATCAATTTTTCTTCATCACTTCTAAGTTCCATAAACAAATGATGGAATTGTCCATGTTGTTCTTTTAATTCCAAAATTGGATGAACCCAAAATTTTCTCTTTTGACGTCGCCGCCGTCGTCTTCGCTTGAGCAGAAGCAGCAAAAGCAGTGCTTCCTCGTCAGAATCCATGACTAGACTGCGGTAGAAATGCAACTGCTCGAGCGGTTGGTAGAGACAGCTCGAGTTGGTAGCAAACAATGGCTATTTGAAATCCCTTGCTAGAGCAAAAATACCTACTCTATACATTTTGTAGTTATTTATCTCAATAAACACAACTTATTTATTGTATCACTTTCCATTCATTGTATTTGGTAGAATCTGTGAAATGATAAAACAGTAAATATTTATTGAACACTGGCAATATGTTTCTTAGCAGTAGTTACGCAGGCACAACACGGCTAAACCTGCATGCATTGCCACCCCCTACCTCGACGTAGTGCTGATCGAGCACCCATTGTCTTTTAGATTTCTTTAGTTTAATTATAATATTGTTTATTCAGTCTTGTTCCAATTTACCTGTGAGTAACATTAAATATAGTTAAATAAAGTGCTTTTTAAAAACTAAATTCCTGACACCCGATACATAACTGGCGCAGTCGAGTAGTCTCGCGGTAGCTTCTTTTCGTCGGTATAAAATCTTCCGAGTGTAAAGTAGCTGTGGTTTTCGAGCCGCTAAACCGCAAGAATCAAAGAACCTCGTCGGTCGTTGGGACATCATCATCAACGCGCACGGAGACCCGGAACATTGGGAATTCACGCGCTGGGCAAGACTCGACAGCAGATGCAGATGCTGATTTGGTGAGTACTCTCGCTATTCAAGTATCCTGCTATATCTACTGTCCTAGTATTATATATATTTTATTATAAAAGTTAAAGAACGTTGCGTAAAGCTAATATCGCTAAATAAAGGGTTACACTTACTTAGTGACAAGAAAGGTGTATCTAGGTGATAATTACCGAGTATTAGAACAATAGTGTAATCCGAAACGCAATGTCTTTCAATGAATGTGATAAGGATTTTAAATTCCTTGCCGATTTATTACCACGGTATGATGGGAACCCAAAGTTATTAAACTTTTATATTAGAGAAGTAGAGAATATTATACAACTTTTAAGTGAACCCTCCCGGGTTCAACCGGCATTTATATGTTTAATAAAAAGTAAGTTAGGAGGTGTCGCTATTGATGCGATAGCCTACGAAGAGTCGTTAATAACGTGGGAATCCATTAAAAACGCTCTAATTAGACGTTTAGGAGAACCGCGCAACGAAATCCAGGTGATGCAAGAGCTCACACGGACCCGTAGGAATAAATGCGAAGATGCGGAGACATTTGGCAAACGACTCCATGAGTTTTTAGATATCCTGTACTCGGTCGGTAAACACGGTGACCGTTCGTACTATGAGGAAATGGTTATAGAGCAATATACTAATCAATTAGATATCAATGTTTCGTTAGGAGTTAGAATAAGTAAACCGTTAACATTAGAGTCAGCAATTATGGCAGCAAGGCAGGAAGAGGCTAGGCTCGTCCACAGTAAACCTTTTTATAACGGGTCACCTACTTCCCATTTTAAGCAAAAGGATGCCCCTAGAGTTTCGCAACAGCGGAATATTCCATCAAGGAATTTTATAGGGACGCAACCTCAGCACCACCAGCCTTCTAATATCGTAAATCGTCAAAATATGTCTATACCCCCTACACCTAATTTTAAGAGAAACTCAGGTAATTTTAGGAATAGTAACAGCGCGAATTTTAAGCAATTTAATATACCTCAAAGACAGGTAACACCTAAAATAAGTTCCGATGTTACTATGCGGACCGTGAGTAAACCGGATACGCCCCAGTACGTTGCTCAGAACGTTTTCTATACTCAAGGTCAACCAGTATTATATGGCAATGAATGCCATACCAACTACAATGAAGGTGAGTACCCATATCATGTAGTACAGAAACCTGAAGAGGAGTACCAGCAGGATTTTCCTCAAACCCAGGAGTTGCCAGACCAGACCTAGTGAAAATAAACTTGTTGGTCAGGGATCACCTCCCGAAGCAAGCCGAAGTGTGATTGCTTCAGATGCTATTTTTAATACTTTTTATGAACCTTATGTGGAATATGAACCTTTTGAAATATCAACGGCTCATAGTGTTTCCTAGGCTGCGGCGTGACCCAAAAGACCCGTATCGTGCTGTTTGTGTTCTGTGTGATGCAAAAATGATAGCTGATAGAGTGGTGATAAAGAGACATGGTGAAGGTACTAAGCATGTGAAAAATATCACAGCAACGCCAGCTCAATCTTCGATTGCCACTGCATTTGCAAAGGTTAAGCAGTTCGATGATGATAAATGCAAAGCATCTGAGATAAAGTTAGCCGCTTTTATGGCGGAGCATAAAACTTCCCTTAGAGTAATGGACCACTTAATTAATTTATTGCCCATTATGTTTCCTGACTCTCAGATTGCAAAAAATATGAAAATGAAGAGAACGAAATGCCAAGCAATCATAAACAATATTCTAGGAGAATCAGAAAAACAAGATTTGTGTGCAGATCTAAAGGAGCAAAAATTCCCTGTCATGATTGATGAAAGTACTGACATCGGAGTAGTAAAAACTGTGTGTTGTGGTCAGATATTACTGTGCAATAAAAGGTCGAATTGTGAGCAGATTTTGGGACCTAATTCAAATACATGGTGAGGACAACTCTGCTACTGTGGCGGTACAGCACAACATCTTTTCGAAGCAGTAATAAAATCCTTCGAGCAAAATTCGATTCCCATCGAAAATATTATAGGGTTTGGATCAGATGGTTGCAATACGATGATGGGGTGTGTTTCGAGTCGGTTTAGAGCAAAATGTCCCGGAATTATTGTTCTAAAATGTGTTTGCCATTCCCTGCATCTTTGTGCGAGTGACGCATGCAAACAGTTACCAGCTGAATGTGAAAAGCTAACGCGTGATATCTACAATTATTTTGCGACCAGTAGCAAAAGACAATCGCTATTAAAAGAGTTTAAAGTATTCACAGAAACAGATATTCACAAAATTTTGAAACTAGCTCAAACGCGATGGTTATCACTAAGTGCAAAGGATTTTGGAACAGTGGAATGCCTTAACATTGTTTTTTGATGGAAGATGGCTTGAAGACAACGAATGTTTCGAAATCTATACGCAGTTGAAAGATCCCGTAACGAAAACATACTTTTTCTTTTTGAACTGGATGTTACCTAAATTTACTGAAGCTAATATGTACTATGTATATAATACGCTATTTCAGAGTGAGACTCCAATGATCACAAAACTTAGCACTAAAATGAACGATCTCTTTCACGAACTTTTATCGACATACATGACAACGGCACATATTGCAAACACTGAACTAGAAAAAATTCACCCAACTGACGAAAACAATTTTAAAAGTTTGGATGACATCTATCTTGGCTTGGGAGTATTTAAACAGTTTTCAACAAATGAAATAGCAAAAGAGAAAAAAGAGGATTTCAAAAGGAAATGCCGAAATTTTTTGATCAAAGCGTGCGTAGGCATCCGCAAAAGATTCGCGTTGAATGATCCACTATTAGTTGCAATATCCAAATTAGATCCTGAGAGTTGTCTTGATATCTCAAATCGAGATGAATCAATTCAAATTTTACTAAGCTTGATGCCAAGATTGACACCAACTTCTATAGCAGAACAACAAGCTTTGGATGACCAATGGCGAAAATTGCCAAAGTTAAAAGGAGATTTCGATGTAGCAATACGGCTTGATGAATATCTGCCATAAGGTTAGTAACAAAGACTTTATATTTTTTTTATAGATAGAAATATATTTATTTCGTTAGCAACCTACAATATTTTTTAATACTAATGTTGCTTTTCAGGTGAAACAGTTGGACGAGTTCCGTTTGATTGGACAATACCAGATCGGCAAGCGGTCGGCGCTCGCGCAGCGTTTTCCCCGCGCGTATTATTTTACGTGTAGTAATAAAATGCTTATAACTATGTGTTTGTGATTGTGATTTGAATGACTGTCACTGAAAGCTATTGAAACAAGCTATAAGACCATGTATAAATTATTCATTTTGTACTTTTATTTTATTTCACACAAACTTTTCTTTCCACAATAAGTGTAAAAATATGTATATTTTAGAATAAATGATGATTTTCAATAATAATTACTTGTTTTATTTACTAACTTTTATGTTTTTGTAATAAACTATACATGCCTTTATAGTAATATTTTTATATATTCATGCAGAAACAGTGTTACCAAACGAGAGAACAAATATTACAGTGTTTCGAGCTCAAATTTACAGTGTTTGGGACAAAATAACAGCAAAAGTAAAAAAAAATACAGCGAATTTTACAGTAGATCTCAAGAAACATCTTTATACTAAAATACACGTTATAAATATGACAAACAAACTTTTAATAAGTTATCAATCGCTGTCACTGTCGTTTAGCCCGATAGCCGTTTCTTTTTTGTAAATTCCGGAATTAAATGATTTTATCATTTTCTCAGTCGGTTTAAAATTAACGCAACTAGTACTGTTACGTTGAATGGTATGTTGCACTAGCATGTTGCCTCTTATTGTCCTGGTTATTAATCTATTTCGTTTCTTGGTTTTGGTGTCGTTAATTTGGCTAAACATTCTCTCGCATTCTGCGTCAGAGTTTGGAAGAGCCAAAATATTGAGCGGCATTTCAATGGATGCAAAAACCGAACTGGTTTTTATCGAAACTGGCCGCCATGTGGGAGGTTTGACTGCAAATCGGTATATTGAAGAAATCTTGGGAGACCACGTCATCCCATTCGCTGGTTTTATTGAAGAAAACTTCATCCTGATGCAGGATAATGCCAATGATATATGCCATGATAATATTATATTTATCCATAAAATTCTAAATACTAAGATTGACTGTCCTTATCTACTTTCAAAAATATCATTTACATCACGCGCCAAACTTCCCATCCGCTCCTGTCGTAAATTAAATATCTTTGTTCCACCACGCTACACAAAAAATTATACTTTGAATAGCTTTATACCACGAGAACTTAACTTCTATAATAAAGATTTTTCTGATATGGATGTTTTTGGGTTACCTTATAAAGAATTTAGAAAGAAATTAATTCTCAAACTTATGTAATCTTGTTACGAATAGAGAATAAAATATAGTTATTGTTAGATAATTAATAACATATAGTTAAGTTATTGTATTGTACATGTTTGTTGTAAATGTTAACTTTATATGTTTATGTTTAGCACTAGGTATTTAATTTAACATTGTAATTTTCGGCACTATAAGTCTTCTTTTAAGTAATTATCTAACATTAAAATTGTACTTTTGTGACTGTTTGATGCTAAAATAAAATAAAATAAAATATCAAAATTATACCGTTTATACACTGATTGGTTTGGACAACAAAATTACACGAATGTTACAATGGCAACTAAACGGCAATACGTAACTATATTTAATACTCAATTTAACTACTCCTTTTTTAAACCCAAAAAAGACCAGTGTGCAACTTGCGTTTTATATGAACAAGCTACTCCCTCAGAAAAAGAACAATTACAAGAGAATTACATGCGTCACTTACATAGAAAAGAAAGGATTAGGCAAATTAAAAACGAGGAAAAAGATATGTTTGACCAAAATGAGAGCACATTAGCAATATTTGATCTACAAAAGGTCTTAAACATTCCGCAATCTAAAGTAGGGATTTTTCATTACAAACGTAAGTATCCTGTTTACAATTTTACCGTATATGACGCTTTACGTAAAAAAGGTTACTGCTATGTGTGGCATTACCATATGGCCAAAAGAGGCTGTACGGAAATTGGTAGTTGTTTGTTAAAGTTCTTAAATTCTGAAAGTGAAAAGGGTACAAGTACAATATCATTCTACTCTGATGGGTGCTATGGGCAAAACAAAAATAGATACATTTTTGCCTTATACATATAACTATGCTGCAAAAACTCTACAACTAGACATAACGCACAGATTATTTGAAACAGGACACAGCCAAAATGAAGGTGATTCGATGCACGCTTGTATCGAACGTAATATGAAGAATAAAGTTATTTATACTCCGGAACAAATTTATAGTATAATTTTAAATTACAAAGTGACCGGAGAAAAGTACACCGTAACAGAAGTTGAGCAATCTGATGTTTTATATACTACAAAACTAGTGAGTCCTGCGCATTGGCGTCGGGATGCAAATGGAAATGTCATCCGTTGGTCTGACGTCATGGATGTTCACGTAACGCCATCACAACCCGGGAACATTTATTTTAAATACGGACAATGGACAATATTTGGAGTTAGACACTTTACACTCAACCCAAATTAGACGACGGGGACGAAAATCTAAGCCACGCTCACCGACTGAAGATATCACTCTAGAGCCGGCTTATCATCAGCCTATTCCAATAAGCAAGGCACTCCACACAGATTTACTATATTTGTGCAAAAGTGGAGCAATTCCAAGATACTATCATAATTTTTACGAATCATTGTCGTATTCTCAGGACAATACTAACATAGTTATTGAAGAAACCTCCGATAGTGACGATTGATTACATTTAATTTTAATAATATCATATTTTAATGCCACATTATAATTTTTTATTTGATTTTAATAATACAGAAGACTGATTATATTGTTGGTTCGATGCGATTTTGTTTTTTTTAATAAACGTCATATTTTTGTATTTATGTTGTGTAGTTTTATTTCATAATCCTCTTGACAACACTTATGAAATATCAGTATACGATGAGTACAATTCAAATACATAAAAGTACTTTGTGGTACTCGGTTTGTACTATTTAGAGACGGTTAAGATTACACGGCAATAAGACAGTTATAGAACTATACGGTTACTCTCTTCATTGAAAAACTTCCTTAGACGACCATGTAAATTATCATTATTGTACTATTCTATTTAAAAAATTACCGCAATAATCTCGTCAGTTGATATTACTAAATTAATCTTTATAATTCAGTAAAGTAAGATAAAATTACTGTTAAAACGTTACAAAAACATTTTACTTAATATATACTTTTATGTATTACATAAATATTTGTATATGTGATGCAATTCTGATGCTATAAGGTTATTCTATAAAAAACATCTTTCATTTGATGTATTTAACATCGCATAATAATGATTCACTGAAAAGATATAGCTAAAAAACACAAAATATGTTCTCCTGAAAAATTTGAGTTTTACGATTACTGGGTTATTGCTTGGGAGCGTCGATATGGTTTATAAATTAAATAAGGCCATCTATGGTTTAAAACAGGCATCAAAAATGTGGAATGATAGGATCAATGAAGTATTATTAAAGAAATTGAGTTTCAAAAAGATCTCATCAGAGCCATGTGTTTATTTTATAAAAACTGAAAGCGAGTTGTTAATTATTGCTTTGTACGTTGACGATATATTTTTATTTTATAATAGAAATTCTATTTTAAAACATAAATTTAAAGATGAGCTAATGAATGAGTTTGAAATAAGAGACTTAGGGCCTGCTCATAATGTTTTAGGAATGAGAGTTTGTCAAAGTAAAAATAAAATAACTCTTGATCAATCTGGGTACGTATTAAAAGTTTTAGAAAAATTTCAGATGATGGATTGTAAACCATCTAAAACTCCTAAGGAGACGGGGATCAAACTTCAAAAAATGTGATAAAAAGGATACTAAATATAGTTATAGGAATCTCATTGGTTGTCTTATGTATTTAGCAGTATGTACTAGGCCAGATTTTGCCCATGCTGTGTACTTAGTCAATTTAATGAAACTTATTCAGATTCTCATTGGAAAGCAGCTAAACGGGTATTACGCTACCTCAAAGGTACTCTTAATTATTGTTTAGTATTTCAGAAAAAAGGCTTAAATGTTACTGCCTATGTAGATGCTGATTGGGCAGGAGATGTAGTTCACCGTAGGTCATACACGGGTTTTGTTTTTATGTTAGGGAAAACTCCCATTTCATGGGAAAGTAGGAAACAGAAAACCGTGGCCCTCTCAAGCACGGAGACTGAGTATATGGCGTTATCTGATGCATGTAAAGAAGCCTTGTTTATTCGCAGTTTTTTAATAGATTTATTAGGAATAGGAGATATAAAAATTTGTTTGTATAATGATAATCAGTCTGCTCAAAAACTGACGATTAATTCTATGTATGGTAGAACTAAACATTTTGATGTAAGACATCATTTTATAAGGGATATTGTAAATAATAATTTAGTAGAAATTAAGTACTTGTCCACAAATTTAATGGTTGCAGATGTTCTTACTATACCTCTGAGTAAAGAGAAACATGATATGTTTGTCAAAGATTTAAGTTTATATTTGTGTAACTTATAATTAAGTACATTGACACAATGTGTAGTGTATAAGAATTCCTTCTAGATGTAATAATGTTCCAGTTAAGATTGCTGTTCAGTAAAAGATATATTGTAATATTCTTCATGTCAAGGATATTATAATGTAGGATTTATTTATGTACTAATGTTTGCATTAAGGGCCAGGCATGTAAATTCTTTTGTTTTTATTGTTTAGTTTAAGGGCCAGTATTTGAAATTGTATTATTTGTAAACTAAACGAAGAAAAACTTTGATTCGTTCTGTAACTGTGTTAGTACTTCTTTATATTAAATCCTTAATAACTAAATCCATCGTTTTGTTTTTCGCCATATTCCCATCAGGTTATTGTGCTAGCAAGTAGATTTAAGTCAGTTCGGTAGAGATGCCCAGAAGGTGTATGAGGCATCTATGGGCTCCGGGTTTATGAGAGTTCCCCAGGGTAAACTGCTTAAAGCTCTCTCTGTCACTATGGGGTTGTGTGCACTGAGCTAAGTGTGGATTAATTTGTTGCGCTGTGCTCAGCCGGATTACCTGTACAACTATCTCCTCTCAACATTAGTTCAGTGGTTTACAGGTACAGTGGGAGTAGATGTAGATTTGTGCCCGGTAGAACGAGCGTTGCAAACACAATCTCATTTGAGTGCGTCGTCTGGTCTCTTGTCCCAAATGAATACAGCAGTCATGAGCCGGATTATTATCGGAGCTACATTGGTTCAGGGACCGGACTTCATGTTACGATGGGGTCCCCAAGACCTTAAAGACAGTTCCTCAGCAGTTCAGACATTCATCAGACAACATGAAGACATTTTACTAATGTTGAGTGATAATCCTTTATTAGTCCCAAAATTAAAGCTTTGTCGACTGTGAGAGCAATGAGACTATACGTGACCGGATAAACCTATGGCGTGCAGGGGTGCGCAATTTCGTGTTATCTCGTCTATTAAGCCATGCTATGCGGGGGAGGTTCTTCCGCATCTTTGGAAGGCTGGGTGTAAGGCATTGAAATTGTCCAGTGATGAGAGTAGAATATAATGGTTCTTGCGGCAAGTGATTTCGATGACGACATCCAGATGATGGCATATGGGTGGATATATGGTCTACTTCAGTACCAAACCCTCCTACTACCCATCATAAATGAGTGCGAGGAAGATGAGGGTAATGTGACCTACAGTAATGAAGTAGTATTATTTCGGGATGATGGTGAGGGGATAGCAGACGAAGTCCCCTGGCTTCTGCACTAACAGTGATGGAGGGGCTAGGTTGGCTCAGATCTATACTGAAATTAAGATCAAAATTATATTCAAGGTCACTATGGCCGTATCACAAAATGAAGCTCATAATTATCCATTAACAGGCCTCAAAGAAGCACGTATACATATGTGAAGAGCCTTAAAACCTTTGAATCGGCTGACAGTTCTTAGTATGACTCTAGAAGAGGCTGACAGAATTAAGAAATTTAAGAAGTATAGTATAACTGCTGCTGTGAAAATGTTGCAGACAACCGTAGATACTCACAACTGTCAGTTGATGAGCCAGGGGGAAGCCAGGATTTGCATACTAAGAGGAGATGGAGCACATAGTGAGCACACCAGAGCTGGAGGACTCACATACTTGGGTGTTTCACAAGCTCTTGAAGAGCCACATCCTATTTTGTCCACGTGCTTAACACTAACCGATGAACAGTTCCACCATGACTACTTTGTTGATTAAATCGATTTAGGAAGGAGCATAGTTTACAACAATACATCAGTTGAAAATTCGCTGAAAAGATCCGTGTATGTGGTCTTTCCAAGATTTTCCCTCGTCTAACAGCGCCAATAACTATACTGTGCGCAGCAGATGGGTTGGGTGGAGTCTCGGCATTAATGCTGCGGCTGTTCCCACGAGCCCAGGTGATATACAATTCCATGTATACTACACCTGGATCTGGTGCTGAGGTCGGAGATGCTAATGTGTATAATCCACCCACTGAAGTACTGTCACCTCCGAACTTAGAATGGGTATCTCGGCTGCATTACAAAGGACTTTATCCTGGTGATTTGAATGAAGCAGGTGTGCGTGACAACATTGTCAATTTATTTATTTATTTATTTATTTATTTAGAAATACCAACATTTGTTTACATTGATGCGGTACATATTTATAATATAGACTAAATATAATGTGCTTAATGTAACAAACAATTACAGGTATCTACCACATGCTTTAATAATTTTCACAAAGTAAATATTAGTTTAAGGGGAAAAAAAATATACGCTAACAAGTAATAATGGTTAAATGATTTGGTTTGAAATTATTATTATTTAAGATTATTATATATATATTATAAAACTAAGAAACATAATTATTATGACTACATTTTATTCACTAAACTTACATACAAATAATTTACGAACTGTATAGACAGAAGTCGTGAAATTAATATCGATGTAATCGCTATATATGTTTACCATCTTGCACAGCCTAGGAATAGGAGAGTTCGCTCCAAACATACATCATACAATTTAGTGCAGTATACTAAACAACCTGTGAGTATACTCACATTTGATGCAGAAATTCCTAGAGATATTACTTTGTTAGGTGCAAGAACCCTCTGGTTCAGTTCAGTTTGATTGATCTTATCTCAAAGATACAAAACCTCTCATTACATGTATGTTACATTTCACTGTATGTTAAAGGTGAGAGGAGATATAGTGAGCGGGCTGGAGTTAATGCTTATATATCAAACACGACTCGTAACATGTCTGAAATTTACTGGAAAGCTTGAAGAGGGGACTTATCCTCAGTGCCGAATTTGAATTATCTATTTAGAACATTCTCCGAGTTAGAGATTGCCCCAACTCCTCTAGCGTGCCATAATCGAATATTAGGAATCAAAGTGCGTCTGCAACCCGATCACTTATGTGATGCTTTACAGCAGATGTCTGATAATATTATGTATCGAGTAAATGAACTTCAGACTCTGATCATGCCCATGGGTGATGTGTTGAAGAACAAACCAAAACATAGTACAAGCACCAGACACAAGTTCAGGATAACAGGGACCAAGGGAGATCTTAGGGCACAAGGGCCATCAGCTATGCTGGGTAGCAGCTAGTATTATACATAAGTGCTAGTTAAAATAATGCTCACATTTTTCTTTACATAAAATGTTGTTAAGTCATGTGGGCCGTGAGCGTCTCTCAGCTATAGAAGATATTCCGCGCCTGCCCTATATTGAACCTTCTATCTTGGAAACTCCTCCTCCATTAATGGAGCCCCATTATTTTGGATGATTGTAGTTATTTTAGTTACTCTCATTTTGTTAAATTGAGTTATGTCTCAAGTGATTGTACATTTTGTGAATATATAAATTATAATATTCTTAATATGGTTCCGTATTTCATTATCCATAGTAAGTTAAATTGCTTACGTTATAATTATTATTTATTGACGAGAGCTTGAACGAACTGGAACATTTGAGCAGACTATGTCAAGATGCCCTGGGGTATCTGAAGTTCGAAGACAGGTGAGGACTCGATAATCATAAATTCCGGACAACTGTTCTACTTCTGGAAGGGTGACCAGTTGTCCCAGGGTTGCGTCGTATTCCTTGTCCACAAATGTTTCGTCAGCAATGTGGCTTATGTGGTCAGTGTGTTGACTAGGGAAGCGTACCTGAAATACTCTGAACGGTCATGGTCGCTTGGAGGGCAATCGAGAGGGCTATGCTCGCAGTTCCATGAAAGATCGAATCAGAAATGAGGAGATCCGTAAGAGAGCAAAGGTCACCGACATACCCCAAATATATCGAAACTGAAGTGGCAGGGCAGGGCACATAGCTCGACGGACAGTTGGCCGTTCGGGCAGTATAGTCCTCGAATAGCGGCCCCGTTCCGGAAGACCAGTGATGGTAGCCCACCCACAAGATGGATTAATTTTCTGGTCGAGATCGCCGGAATAGGTTGGATGAGGGCAGTGCAGGACCAATTGTGGTGGAGATCTTTGGGAGAGGCCTTTGTTCAGCAGTGGACGTCTTCCGGATGGAATGATGATGATGATGAATGATGATACAAAACATACATCTACCTAAAATTTCGCGCCGACCCTATATTGAACCCTGTCTCTTGGAAACTCCTCGTATATCAGGCATTGTCTCAATGGCTACAGCTCATTCTCCACCTAAGTAAGTTAACAATTCGAGTTCGAGTATTGTAGTTTGATATATTTTGAAGATCTGAGAATCGGTTGCATCTATTTTTTATCCCCCATTTTTTTTATTTTACTTTATCCCTTTTACTGGTGGTGGCAATATGTGTGCCACCAACTTTTTTTATTTTTTTCTCATTTGGCAGCACTGTGATTTAAAAAGTACCATCTGTGCGTGAAACGGAACGCATCATAGATCAGATAAAAAAAAAACCATAGACACATCTGACATCTGTCAAATTGTTGTTGGTTGGTGATTTTCATTTGTTCGTGAGTTTACGTTCTTTGTGCAAATCCAAGAAAATCTTCAAATTGCGACGTGGTGACGGTAAAATTTTGTTTTTACTGTGTAATGTATGATGTGCTAGTAAAGTTTCGTTACATATTTCAAAGAACGAATGACTAATTGTTGATAAAATTGGCTACAAACATGGTGGCAATATATATGCCATTATCAGTTCACGTCGCGCGCGATTTCTGAACATGCCGGTGATGTACCGGTAATGGCATATACGAGGGGCGGTCAAAAAGTTCGCGGAATGGCGGGGTTGGCGGGGGTGAGGTCGCTCCTCCAGGTAGCCGCTACTTGAGTAACTCATAATTACTATATATGCCAATTTCTAGCCTAATTGGGTCATTAGCTTTCGAGTTACAAACGAGTGAACAAGTAAATCGGGAACAAACTAGCCACTATGGAGAAAATTGAACATCGCGCCGTCGTAAAGTTCCTCACCAAACAAGGAAAAACGCCTCAAACTATTTTGCAAGAGATGTTAGCTGTTTACGGAGACTCTGCTCCTGGTAAAACCATGATTTACAAATGGCACGGCCTTTTCAAGCAAGGAAGGGAGTCAATTGAAGATGATCCTCGACCTGGACGGCCCATTGAGGCCACTACGCCGGAAATCATTGAAAAAGTTGAAAAACTTGTATTGGAAGACGGAAGGTTGAAGAAGAAACAACTTGCAGCATCAGTTGGAGTATCAGAAACCACAATTTTAAATATTCTTCATCAACATCTTGGCATGAGTAAAGTGTGTTCAAGGTGGGTCCCGAGAATGCTCACGCCGCTGCAAAAACGTGAGCGCGTCAACTGTTCCCGCGAGTATTTGGACCGCTGTGGAGAAGTTAGGGAAGAAATTATGGCCCGAATTGTAACCGGTGATGAAACTTGGGTTCACCACTATGAGCCTGAGTCAAAGCAGGAGTCGATGCAGTGGCACAAAAAAGGCACACCACCCCCAAAAAAATTTAAAGTGTCGCAATCGGCCGGAAAGATCATGGCGACTATTTTTTGGGATACTGAAGGTATTCTTTTGATCGATTATAAAGAACGTGGTGTTTCTATAACGGGAGAGTACTACGCTTCCCTATTGGACCGATTAAAAGAAGCTATTAAAGAAAAAAGAAGAGGAAAACTGACAAAAGGTGTACTCCTTTTGCACGACAACGCGCCCGTTCACACGAGTCATGTTGCGACGGCTGCCATTCATCGATGCGGTTTTGAACAACTACGCCATCCACCCTACAGTCCAGACCTGGCCCCTAGCGATTTTTATTTATTCCCAAAGATGAAGAAAGAGCTGCGTGGAAAAAAATTTAGAGACGATGATGAAGTCAAGTCGGCGATTTCGGCGTATTTTGACGCCCAAGACAAAACCTATTTTTTCGACGGTATTAATAAGTTATATGCCAGATCCCAAAAATGTATTCGTGTTAAGGGGGAATATATTGAAAAGGAAAAATAACATAATGTATCATTTCATCTTTTTTCCCAGTCATTCCGCGAACTTTTTGACCTCCCCTCGTATGTTGCCACCATGTTTGAAGCCAATTTTATCGACAATTAGTCATTAGGTTTTCAAAATATGCTATTTTTCCCAGTATTTATGTCGCTTAACATTTTTGCTATTATATTAGATTTTCATGGTAACCAATTAGTACTTTTTCTCCATTTTTTAGACGAAGAGTAAGCGAAACCTACCTTTAACAGACAGCGAAATAGAAGATGAGCTTGAGAACCTGTTCGGTGTACCAGATGGCACTATATCTGAAGACGACGAAGAAGAGTCAGATGCCGAGGGCTCTAAGAATTCAGACTTGCTTTCTATACTAGTAGGTGGCGATATTATGCTTGGCTCGGCAGCGGAAGAAAGACGAGAGAGTCCCGTCTTAGCACATTCACATACTCTGATTGATCAACCTTCTACATCCAGGGCAGTTCATTCTCCGTTGGAAACTGAAAGATATCAGCCACCTGTACGTGTACCGGAAGAGAGAGAAATTACAAACCTTTCAGATTTTACTTCTTCATCAGATGATGAATCAGACGCTGATGAGATAGATTGGAAAAAGCAAACTTGGCAACAAAGTCCTAACTTAGAAAGTTTCGATTCTTCACCTTTACGCTCTAGCAGAAACCTACCAAACAGAACAAGACCAATAGTATATTTCGAGCAATTTTTCGATGAAGAAGTAATGAGCAATATAATGTTACAAACAAATAAATACGCAGATCTACTAAATGCACGAAACTGGAAACCTGTAACAGTAACTGAATTGAAGGCATTTCTTGGCATCGTAATACAGATGGGTATTCATGTTATTCCCGCCATCGAGGACTATTGGTCAAGTGATACACTATTACATGTAGTAGAGATAGCTGAAACTATGACATTGCAAAGGTTCCAAAAAATATTGAAATATTTACATGTCAATGACAACATGACAATGCCGAGCCGTAATGATGAAAACCACGATCAATTATATAAGTTGCGGCCGCTTATCGATCGGTTGAACAATCTATGTCAACAGAATGCGACGACATCAAACTCACAGTCAATAGATGAGTGCATGGTAAAATTCAAAGGTCGCTCTAGCCTAAAACAATATATGCCCATGAAACCCGTGAAAAGAGGGTATAAAATATGGTGTAGAGCGGACAGTGATACAGGGTACTTGTACCAATTTCAAGTTTACACAGGCAAGACTGAAACTACAGAGACAGGACTGGGAAGTAATGTTGTAAAATCACTATGCGAACCCTTATTGAGAAATGGGTACTCTGGTCATATGGCCTTTGATAACTTCTTTTCGAGTACTGGCCTCTTGCAAGATTTATACAATCAATGGGTTTACAGCACAACAACGATTCGAAGCGATCGCGTAGATTTACCTATTTTAGTAAAGAAACCTGAACAGACTGTAAACAGAGAAGAAGATCAGAGGATCACAGAAGCTGCTAAAAGATCAAGTACTAAGCTAAAAAAACTGAAGAAAGGAAAATGGAAGTGGAGAGTCAAGGGGAACGTAGGATTTGCTGTTTGGAAAGATACCAAACAAGTGAATGTTGTAAGCACAGCATTCCATCCGAAAGAAAAAAGATTTTGCAACAGAACTCAAAAAGATGGGTCAAAGAAGTCTATAAAATGCCCTCAGCTTACACCAGAATATACAAAACGGATGGGTGGTGTGGATCGTTTCGACCAGAAAAGGGCCCAATATGCCGTAGGTAGACGAAGTCGCAAATGGTAGACACGAATATTCTATTTTTTGATAGATGTTGCAATAACCAATGCGTTTATATTGCAGAAAACGAACACCCGAGTTCACAATGTTATGAGCCTAAAAAAATTTAGAATTGCTCTTTCAAGGGAGCTGGTGAATAACCAAACCTTTAGAAAAAGAACTTTCCAATCGATGTCTAAACATATAACCAAAAAGATACGAGTGGACGAAAGTAATGAAAGACAGAAATACTTTATGGAGGACCTGAGGAAATCAGATTTCAAAGATTAGGAAAACACTGGCCTGAAGAAAAAGACACCTATAAGAGATGTCGCTACTGCAGCACCAAAGTAACTAATAAGAGGTCTAAAATAGAATGCGAGCGGTGTAAAGTGGCACTATGCATACATCCATGTTTCAAATTATTTCACCAACCGCAAGACGAAAATCAGTGAAATTACCGAATTCCAGAGCAGTGGTGGCAAGAATATTGCCACCGTGTTTTTTTCTTACTGTGAATATTTCTCTCTCACATACACACACACTCACATATACACACACACATTTACCTCTATCCTTTGGAATTTCAAGCTTTTTAGTCCCTGTGTAAAAGTAGAATCCTGGTGACCAGTAATACAGGTATTTTATTACCTACCACAGGCACCAGCGATCCACAACCAAAACTTATGTATCCCCTGTATTTTTAAGTTTTCGCTATATTGTAATTTTGGTTGTTGGTGAGAAATAAAAGTTATTATTATTATATGTTTAATTTTTTTTTCTTGAACAAAAGTTATTAAACTGCCCATAATGGTTATATAAAATCAGTTTTTATTTCTATAACATAAAAAATGCATCTACCAGTTAAAGGGTTAAATGGCAATACAAGGTTTGCGGGGTAGCAGCTAGTATTATACATAAGTACTAGTTAAAATAATGCTCACATTTTTCTTTACATAAAATGTTGTTAAGTCATGTGGGCCGTGAGCGTCTCTCAGCTATAGAAGATATTCCGCGCCTGCCCTATATTGAACCATCTATCTTGGAAACTCCTCCTCCATTAATGTAGCCCCATTATTTTGGATGATTGTAGTTATTTTAGTACCTTGTACTGTCATTTTGTTAAATTGAATTATGTCTCAAGTGTTGAACATTAAGTGAATTTATTAATTATAATAACGCCATACAATACAGCGAGTGCAGAATGCGTGCGCTAGATTTTGTTGGAATATTCCTCCCCGTAATCACGTTACACCATACCTCAAAGAGGCAAAGGTACTCAAAATGGACGGAAGAAGGCATTTACACCTTGCTGTGTTACTTTTTGGCGTAATTGCTTGGAAAACACCAGCATACTTATATCAAAAGTTAGAATGGCTTGTACAGTATAATGCTTTCAATATGGATACGAGGTCCGCTTTTCGTATATTAACTATTTCTTGCCACCGCACTGCTCGATTCTTGTCTCGGCCCCCGCGCCGAGCAGACTACTACACGCGTCTGTGCTCACGCCCCGCTACGCCGCCACGCTACGCCCAGTGCTACGCTACGCAGCTCCGCTACGTGTGGTACGAGGTATACTACGCCAAGTTCGACTTGTTACGTCGAATTCGTTCCGGCCCGCAGCTTGTTTACAGCAATTTTTTATTGTAGTAAGTGAGTTGCGTGTCATCGCGGTTGAGCTGAAGGATACCTAACGGTGACAACTAACTCGGCTAACGTTGACCCGGTGCGTTTCTCAGGCCTCCTGACCTGAGAGAAACCGGACGACCCGATCCCATTGCACTTGGGCTTTCCCAAGGGTGACGGTTCGCGGCTATAACCATTAGGGATAGCCGCGCCACTTCCAACCCCCGTTGCTCCCTGCCCTCGGCGGGAAGGCTTCATCAGTATGGCTCCATCAGCGGACCCTCGCAACGCCCTTATAATCCAGATTGCGGCTTTGCTTAAAGCCGCAAATATCCAATTCGACCAGTCTCTAGTCGATAGCGTCTCCTCCGTGGTCAACACTCCAAGTCAGCCCCTTGCTGACTCTCCCGCGTCCCCCGATGAGCCCTCCGCTCACAAATCTACTTCCGAGGACATGGAGTTCTCCGACTCTGCCTCCTGCGGCCGAAAGCGGCCAGTCCAGTCCTCCTTTGAGGACTCTGACAACGGAACCGTCACTGGCTCCGTTGTCAACACCTCCCGATGTCCCTCTGGTGAACCTTTCCAACTGGTTCAATCCAGAAAGAAGCGCCAGTCCAAGCGCTCAGCCACCACGTCGGATAACGTACTCTCCGCGGCAACCCCTGTCCCTCTAATGTCTCTTGACATTAGCTTGCCCGAGGTCTCTGTCACCTCATCTATGAAGCCAGCCACGCGCTGCACGCCTGTCCTCCCTGCAAATAAGCCCCCACCGCCTATCTTCATACGAGACAAGGCAAAGTGGACTTATGTTGCACAGCTCTGCGCCGACAAAAAGGTGCAATACACCCGAGCTACAAACACGGGTGAAGCCATCCGCGTAGTCGTCCCGACTACGGAGGACTTCCGAGTCCTCACTCGCCTCCTCACTCATAAGAGTGTTGCTTACCACACCTATGCGCTCCCGGAAGAGCGCAAAGTGAAAGCCATTCTACGTGGCGTCCCGTATGAGCTCCCCAGTGAGGTCATCCTAGAGGACCTGCCCAAGCAAGGGTTCAAGGCCGAGGCTGTACACAAAATGTACCGCCGATCCGGCAGGAAATACCCACTGGCTCTGGTTATCCTTACCAATGTCCCCGAGTCGAGGGAAATCTTCAAGAGAGAGCTCATCGTATGTGGGCTCTCAAACATCCGTGTAGAAGCTCCACACAGACGGGGCTTCCCAGGGCAGTGCCATCGCTGCCAGCTTTATGGCCACGCAGCTGCAAACTGCTCAGCCCCGCCTAGGTGCGTCAAGTGCCTAGAGCCTCATACAACCAAGGAGTGCAAACGCACCCGCGATGCGGAGACTCCTCCCGCTTGCGTCCTTTGTGGGCAGGAAGGACATCCCGCGAACTACCGCGGATGTCCCCGCGCCCCTCGTCCCTCAACATCGAAGCCTGCTAAGAAGCAGTCTTCAAAACCAGGGCCACCTCCGGCCACTGGCACGAACTTCCCTCAACTGAGGAAGAGGACAACCGGGCCTTTACTCTCCACTTCTTGGAGACAAGCAGCCCCGGTCTCCCAGACATCCAATGTCAATTCCCGCCCCGTGCAAGTCACCCCGAGTGGCCGTAGATGGGCAACACCTACTCAACCAGACTCAGGAGTGCAAAACCCCCTGAGTTTCTTGAAGAATGGAGAATTCGATATTAAAGAATTCAACATTCTCGCCAACAAATTCAAATCAGCTAGGTCTCCACATGAGCGCCTTATTGCGATGATAGAGCACCAAGACCTGGTGAATTCTATGTATTAATGTCCCAATCGCGTAACGCTTCATCACAAAACATGGGGCGAGTGAAGCCTCAGGGGTTTCCTTTACTATTTCGTGGATGGTCGACAACCCAACACGGAAGTAGAAACTGAGAGAAGAGTACGAATGGCCAGTAATTACATACCTGCAAACAAAGAAAAACAATACAATTTATGTTAATTAAAACCTGGTTAATCTGTTAAACCATTTACAAATAAAATGTAATAATCAGTAAATTTATAAAGTTACATTCTCCTTATATTTTTTTTTGCAGGAGACAAACTGAAGGAAAAATGGCATCAACTACGTTCCAACTACATGCGTGTCAAGAGAAACGAAAAACACAAACCCTCTGGATCTGCGGCAAAATCAAAAACAAAATGGCCTTACTATGATTTGATGTCATTTTTGGACCAATTTTCAGAATCAAGAGACACTTCTGGGAATGTACAACAAGAATCACTCAACCAGCCAGAATTTGTTAGTGAACTTCAGGATGAAACCCCAACCCACGAAGACATACTTACAGCGGAGGAGAATTTTGAAAATAGTTTGGCTGCAAATACAGAACAACCAGAAACTTCAAATCCTACAGTCAATAAGAAGAAGAAATTTACGAGGAAAAGGCAAGCTGCAATAGATGACATCGATTCCCAGTATTTGAGTGAATTGAAAAAAATTAATTCATCTCGGCTGGACGACAACGACCCCGACCGGATGTTTTTGTTAAGTTTGCTACCATTGGTGAAAAACTTGACTCCTGCTGATAACGTGGACTTCAAACTTTACTCATTACAGTTTTTGAAAGGAAAACTGAATCCAACGTCATCTGGCCACAATGTCACCTGGCAGTCTCAGCCGACTGAAATTGCATGGTCTGAGTCTCATAGCGATCCAACTTCTCCCGCTTCATCAACTTCTATTGCCACCTCAATGCATTACATTGATCCTGAAAATGGGAGACCTTCAGCGCCACAGCATTTCAATAATTATACAAATATTTAATGCAACTTTCAAATTATTGTAATACGTATGTTTTTCTTTAAAATAAAAATATATATACAGATTTTGTTTTTTTTTTTGTTTTTACTTTTACGTCCTTTATTGTGTCAGGATGACTAATAAGACGGGACCTATCGTATTTTACGTGGAATCCGAGCCACAGCCTACAATGTCTGTTAAGAAACCATTTAGGAAATAGTGCGGGGAGCTTGGGATTGAACTCGGCACTTTTTTCCCATTGATGGTTGCCATTAGAGACCGGTAAAGTTTTTCACGCTTTAACGATCTCAGCCATTGTGGCCTACATATACAGATTTAATTAATTGATTTTAATAATTATACAAATATCTAATTCAAGTTTCAAACGATGAGTGTATGTTGTTCTTTAAAATAAAAAATATATACAGATTTAATTAATTGACAGTTGCGAGACAAATTGCGAGTCGTTCCTCGGCTGTGATAGACTTTCTATAATTTGTATCCAGTTTCGAGATTTCAGGTCCCACCAAATCCAGCAGTATTACGAACAATTCCTCACTCATTCGGAAGAAGTCATAGAATTTCTTCTCATCATTTTGTAGGTCAGGATTTAAATGATGAAACATACCAAAATCCGGCCTTTTCCTATTTATGTGATGTATTTTCTTGTTTTCTGTTTCCGCCGTTGCCTCCTACGAAACACTATTGCATTTAAAACAACTGCGTCCATGATGATAGCTCAAAAGCAACTAAAAGAAGGAAAACAAAAAGAAGATGAAAGGATTTTTATAGATTCAGGTTGATTCAGCTGGTGTGAAAGAGTGGAGATGACGAATCAGATTCAACTTGATTCGGAGTGATCGCAGATTTGAGCTTGCCGGTCGGCAGAGAGAGCGCGCGTGTTCACTGCAGTCATTTTTCGTTTTTATCAACGCGCGATGTAATTTTTTACCTAATTTCGTAAGCTCATAATTTCAGCAAATATTACTGTTTGGAAAAGTGGATTAAACTAGGGGAAAGGTGAGCTATTTTAAAATTATTCATATTAAGTTACAATATCCAATAGTTTTTATAATTTTCTTAGCAACAGTATTAACCTAGAAATACACTCAGCGGCACAATTAATCGCCCACCCTTTTAAAGTGGCAAATTATGATGTTATCGCAGTTGTAAGTTATTGGGCATAAATAAGTCAAGTGTGAAAGAAATGTAGTGACGAAAAAATTACAAACTACCCACCTAACTTTGTTTTTTTTTACGCATAAGTTGTGAATAGGATAAATATCGAACTTCGTCTCATTATCGTTATCGTTGCCATACTGCTTACATTGCTTCAGTGGCATTAAAAGTAAACAATTTGAGTTTGTTTTGGTTTCGTTACTTAAAGCTAGTGTTTGGACATCACAAACATGCCATTTGATGCTAATTCAATTCTCTTATCGACGAAGGGTTTAGTCAGCGTTACGTGGCGCGGAAGCTTGGTGTCGCACGTACCACCTAAAGGGATGCAGTAAAACGGTTCCGGGAAACTGGCTCTTATGAGCGAAGACCAGGACAGGGCCGAAAAAGATTCACCTCCGCTCGTGACGACCGATTTCTTGTGACCAATGTTCTAAGAAATCGGTTCACTATAGCTGTTGAGGCACGAAACCAACTTCGTGAGGTTCGCAATGTTCAAGTGAGTGAAAGAACAGAGAGAAGAATACTAAGAGAGAATGTCATTGGAGCTTTTCGACCATCTCGAGTGCCAATTGCTCGTAGGCCACCGGAGAGAAAGACTTCGTTTTTCCCGAGAGCACGCCGAATGAAATATGGAACAATGGAAGAATGTTATGTTTACTGACGAGACAAGAATATGCTTGCACGGTCCTGACGGTCGCCAGCGTGTATACCGACGCAACAATGAAAGGTTTGCACCATGTACTGTTGTGGAAACAGTAGGTTACCAAGGTAGCTCTATCATGATATGGGGCGGCAATACTAAAGCCGGGTACTCATTAGCGAACTGTAACCGTAACCGTTGTATGCATTGTAACCAAAAAGTATAGTGTGTACGTGGTTCGCTAACCTGCTGCGAGCGGTACGCGTGCGGTTTGCAGCGAGCCGACGTTTACGACGTACTCACTTCTGAATTCGTAACGTTGAACGTAACTGCAACTGTTACGGTAACCAAAAACATACTGTGTACGTGGTTCGCGAGCCTGCAATGAACCAGCTAATTCCGAGTATTTGCGATGAGTGAATGGTCAGAAGAGAAATGTCTTTCGCTCATAGACGCCTACAGGGAACATAGTGTACTATGGAACCCTAAGGACAAAAGTTATTACAAAAAACATTTGAAAGAAGATGCCTGGGCTATAATCGGAGGTTTATTGAATGAAAGTGGACAAACATGCAAACAAAAAATGTTAATTTATTGGCTTCATTTAGAAGGGAAAAGATGAAAACTAAGAAATCAGTCGGAACGGGGAAAGGTTTGTTTGTCACACCAATCAAATTATTTATTTATTATTTATATTTATAAATTGTTTATTGTTATAAAGTTTTGCATCTTACTGTTTTAACATTTCTTACTACAGGAAAAGACGAGATTTACGAAAGTAAATGGTATGCATTTAAGGTGCTAGGATTCCTAAATGATCGTTTCACACCTCGAGAAGGACTTGAGGCTGGAGACGCTAATAAACAGGTGGGTAGATTTTTGCTATCTCCGTTTTATGCATACATATCTTGCCATGGTATTTTACCTTCATTCATAAAATAATTTGCAAGTCCTTCACGATTTTCTTTAAAATTTGCCGCTGAACGACGAGCAATGGCGTATAACGGACGAAACGATGTTCCTTCTGCTTCGCTTCTCCAAGCTCCCGGTATAACTTCACCAGTCTCTGTGTTTTCATTATCATAAGAGCCTTGGGGTGTATATACCGAACATGAGGACGAACGCCTTAGAAAGTTGTGCAGAAGCACTAGGGTCATTACGATCGTTTCAACTTTTTCTGGCTGCAGTAGCATTGGTTTTCTAAGTACTCTAAAAACGCTAGCAAGAATCCCAAATGCATTTTCGACCACTCTTCGGCTTCTTGATAGCCGATGGTTAAAAACTCTTTCTTTTGATCTTTTCGGATGGGTGCCTGCGTATGGTTTCATTAAATTTTCTCCCAAAGGAAATGCTGCATCACCGAGGAAGTAGAAGGGAAGTAGCCTGTTTCGATTTTGTAGGGATACGTGTTCCGGTAAATTTAAAGATTTCTCATCCATCATCCTTTTCAAACTACATCCTTGTAGTACACCGCCATCCGAAATTCTTCCTTGAGTCCCAATATGTACGTACATAAAATTATAATGTGCATCTACAATAGCCATCAATACGATGCTAAACTGAGATTTATAATTGTAATATTCCGCTCCAGAATTGAATGGGCACTGGATAAGAATATGTTTACCATCGATAGCGCCAATTACATGTGGAAAGTGTCATAGTTTCTCAAACTCTTTGCTGCATTCCAGCCATTCTTTACGATTTGTCGGCATCTACAAAAAAAATATTTTTTTCTTATAGATGAACACACAATTTTGCTTGCAGGTTGAGGAATCAGAAAACACGGACGAAAATAATGCCAACAGTCCCACTACATCACTTGAGCCTTCCAATTAAGAGCTAAAAGCAGATCCCAAGCTACAAATGCTAAAAGAGGCCTTTGGCATCTTCAAGCATACGGCAAATAAACCACAACAGGACACAAAAAACGCAATCCAGCAAGAAATAATTTGCAAATTCAATAATTCCACCTTCGCACGACACGCCACAAGTTGCACGACCGCCACCATCTGGATGTGTGGCGGTCCTCCACAGTGCGGTTTTCAAGGAGCTTTCTCCCTCGTACTACAAAGCTATGGAATGAGCTTCCTTGTGCGGTGTTTCCGGGACAATACGACATGGGTACCTTCAAAAAAAGCGCGTACACCTTCCTTAAAGGCCGGCAACGCTCTTGTGATTCCTCTGGTGTTGCAAGAGAATGTGGGCGGCGGTAATCACTTAACACCAGGTGACCCGTACGCTCGTTTATCCTCCTATTTCATAAAAAAAAATCAGATCGTTATGCGTGCTGATCAAGGCTATTACAATACTATGCCAAATTATGGTTATCGTGGTTATACTACACAAAACCAACAATATTGATGCCCATCAAATTCTTCCAGCGCTTCAAATAACGAAACTAATTATGTAGACTTAAACACAGCAGGCCCTTCTTCTTCCTATAACACCCCGTACTCCCCCCCACACAGTAACAATAGCCAATTTTCATCAGATATGAATTTTGAAGACTTTGTTTAATTCATTTAATTAAATAATTATTTGTGTTTCAGTATGTATAATTTATTTTAATAAAATAATTACCTTGACTTGTTCTTTCAATGCTCCTATCAACGCCTGACACACTTCTAGTATAATCGAGCTTATGGCTTGTTTGGAAATACGAAAGAGGTATTGCAAACTTGTAAAAGAATCACCAGTAGCTAAATATCTCAGCGTCACAGCTAATCTGTCTTGAACTGTCACAGCTCCTCGAAATGAAGTGTTTCTTCGTTCTATTTTGGGGCCGATTAAATTAATTAAATATTCAAAATGTGTTGCACTCATCCTTGTGAAATTTTTGTACTGATGATAAGTAGATCACTTCTTTCCCCATACATTCTATGAATCCACCATCTTCGTGACCGTTTATGATCATCGAGTAAGACATCTATTAGTATGTATGCTGCACAAGCGAGAGACACTTCGTCCGACATCGCGGACCTACAAATCAACACTGCGCAAGTGCGCAGATCCGGCTCGTCTGGCCTTCTCGTACACACTAGAACCTGGTTACTGTATCTGCTTGGTTACAGTTACGGCGCGTACACATAGAACATCCGTTTTACAGGTCCGTTTAAACGTATATGTTATTAGCGTATGTAGTTGTATGAGCGAGTTCATACAGAATACAGTATTCCGGATCCAGTAAAAAATACTGATCCGACAAAATAAGCAGCAATCCGTTTTACAGGTCCGTTTAAACGTATATGTTATTAGCGTATGTAGTTGTATGAGCCAGTTCACACAGTATTCCGGATCCAGTAATACTATACTAATCCGTTTTATCGGATTGAAACCGCACGAGGCTTTGCACGGGGGTGCGCGGGGTGCGATGTGCTACACACAGCCGCCATTTGCCGGTTTCATTCCTAGAGTAGTGCACGTGTCCAGTGCTATCATAATCATGGCAAGCAAGGCGTTTGAAAAATATGTTGAGCAAGAAGTTTTGATAAATTGTGTTGAAAGTAGACCAGTTCTTTGGGACAAAACACTGGAGATTTATAAAGATAAAATTGCAAAAACCGCAGCTTGGCGCGAAATATGCGGTATTCTAAAGGAGGATTTTGAAGCTATGGAACAAAAAGAAAGACAAGAATTTGGTAAGTATTTATTTTATATTGTAATGGAGACATTGTTTTTTATTTTAAATAGCTTCATTCTGCCAAGAAACTGACCCAGATTCGGACACGAAATAGTTTTCGAATTCCGTTCGAACTGAATTTGCAGTTCGACCACCTCGTAGCGTTTCATCATCAGGTAGGCTATTGAAATGAAATGCTTCAGATTCGGATGTGTTGCCATCCTTTAAGCCCTCTTTTTCCCTTATAAAGTTGTGTAGAACGGTACATGCCTTAACTATCCATATAGCTGTTGTTTTGTTGACGTCTAGAGGCCGGTGGAATACTCTCCACTTATAAGCAAGAATACCAAATGCACATTCAACGTATCGTCTAGCTCTGGTCAAACGATAGTTATATATTCGCTTATTTACGTCTAAATGCGTCCCGCTAAATGGCCTCATTAAATTTTCGTGTAAACCGAAACCTTCATCGCCGATTATGACGTAGGGAACTCTCGTTTCTGAGCCTGTTATTAATGGGCAAGGTTCTGGTATTTGTAAACTGCCATCTAGCATAATTTTCCAAAATGTCGACTCCTTGAATATTGATGAATCGCATTCTTTTCCATACGACCCAATACTAACATATAGAAAACGATAGTTAGAGTCTACGATCGCTAATAATATGATGGAAAAAAAGTCTTTGTAATTTAGGTACATTGAGCCACTTTTTGCTGGTTTTCGAAGTCTGATGTGTTTACCGTCCACTGCTCCTAAACAGTGGGGAAAATTTGCTTTTGTGTCGAATCCATTTGATATATGCTCCCATTCACTCACTGTTGTAGGAAGTCGCATAAACTCGTCATTCAAGTTGTTCCATATGCATCGTGTAACTTCCTTAATAATGTTGCTTATAGTTGACACACCGACACGAAAGACGTAATGAAGTTCTTGAAATGTACACCCAGACGCTGCATACCTAAAAAAAATAAATTAATCAATTACTATATTATTACACATATATTGACTTCCCATACAAAGTAACGTTAGTGACTGTAAGGGTTTAGTTTTAGTTAATTTTGTCTATTACTGATTATGTATATGTCTATGTTTCGTAGAGGTACTTCTCTATGGTCAGACTATTAAAGATGGCTTGATGAATAAGTCTTGTTTTATTATAAAACTATAAAATATTATAGTGACCAACAAATTTTGTATGGAAAGTCGAAATTTTTATGAGAGTTTTTAGCAAAGTCGTAAATCAAAACTCATACTTATACAGGGTGTTTTTGACGTCATAACGCAAACTTCGCGAAAAGGCTACACTTAATGCCACTAATCAAATTGTGAAAGTCATTCATCTCGCTAATGATCGGTTACAGAAATTGTCATTTTCGAGCGCGCAATGTATTGTGAACACCGCGATTTCAACGCGCGATAACGTACCTTTGACCACAGAACAATAATGGACTAAGCAGAATAGCGGCTTCTTTTGAGAAAGCGCGCGCAATCCAAAATGTTCATAGTGGCGCAAAATGAAGTAATAATAAGTATTGTTTAGATTTTAGCTAGAGGCGGTACGAATAAAGCGCACGGCTCGCGACTTTTGTAAAAGTTCAAATGAAAGGTCATCGTTCTGTGGTACGATGACCTTTCATTTGAACTTTTATAAACAGCTGAGAAGACACCATTTCTAGTTTTATTTACATTGCTACTTTTAGTGAAAGTAGTGAATTAATTACTTTTTTATTAAAAATCTCATTGGGTTAGGTAAGAATAACGATTATGAAGAGTCTAAAGTAAAAAAAACTCCAAAAAAAATGAAAAAATTAGGAAAAAACCGACGAAAAATTCCAACACGGGGGGGTCCAGAATCATGTCCTGGAGCCATGGTATCCGTTTGTGCGTCGACGTGCCTAACACCCTGTATATATAGTACATAAATAAAATAAAATTAAACTGAACTGAACTAAATTATAAAATTACCTAATTAAAATAAATTGATTTAAACATTAGTAATACTTTTTTGCTTCCCATTATTTACTGACCGATTAGTTCTTGCACTGTCAATTTGACTTATCCACTGACCAATATGGTAATTAATTACTGACAAGTCTATTCTACCTTCTTATTCGCCTTTCACTTACTAAGCTATTGACAACCATCTTATATTATTATTTACTTGCTTCAGGAAAATATGTTATAAAAAAATGGAATTCGACTAGAGATGCCTGGATACGAACATTGAGTGAGAAAAAGAAATTGAAGAAATCTGGAGCTGCTGCCTCAAATACCAAGCCTTACAAATATCACAATCAAATGTTATTTTTGAAAAAAGTTGTCACCCCAGGTGATACACACGAGAACGTCCCTGCTAATGACAACATCACGGAAACAGTAGAAAGTAATAAATACAACGAAGATGAACCTGATCAGATTACGGAACAAAGTGGTAGTGACAGACAAAAGGAAAGACAAAATTTAGCCCCGCCGCAACGCAAGGCAATCAAAAGAAATGTGAATGAAGTAGACGCCAAAATGATTGAATACATGAATGATCAGTTAAAAAAAAGTAAAAATGAGTTTGAAGATCCCAATTTATCGTTCTTCAAAGGTATTTTGCCGCAACTGGCTTCACTTAATGGCGATCAAATTTTAGAATTTCAGTCTGGAGTGATAAACCTTTTACAAAATATTAAAAGTAGAAGATATGGTCAGTCAAACTACGAGTGGCCTCCATATTCACAAAGTTCTAGCACTCCTCACTACCACACCCAAGGTTATTTTAGTAGGCCACATCATCTTGACTCTACACCATCAGTAGAAGGTTCGCCATCAGTAGAATCTACATTCAGCCAGGAGTCAGACTTGCCAGATCTGTCTATGTTTTGAAATAAATCTTCATTTTTGTAAACCTTTTTGTCATTTTAAATTTTAATTGATAATAACAAAAATTAAAGTTCTTACCTTAAAAATATCGCTAGTTTTACTTCAGGGCACAAGCTTTTCCTCCAGTTTGTGTCTTTCTTTTTTAAATCCTTTTCTAATCGTTTAAGAAGGTCATCAAAAGTAGACGTCGTCATTCGGAAATAAGTAAAAAATTTAGATTCGTCTTCTTTCAGCTGACGCACAACAGCACCACGACAAAATCTTTGCCTTAATAGTGGATGTATCCAATAACGCCGGGGCTTCCTCCGCCGCAGACGACGATAGTACCAATACAACACGACAACGTCCATTCTCGTAGAAAGTAGGCGATACACTGAAGAACGAAAGTCCAGTAGCGTCGGATCTGTTAAAATCGGTCCTGTAAATGCTGTGTGAATATTACCTCCAGTAGCGTCGGATCTGTTAAAATCGGTCCTGTAAATGCTGTGTGAATATTACCTCCAGTAACGACGGATCAGTTAAAAAGGATCCTGTAAAACGGATGTTCTATGTGTACGCGCCCTTACAGCTCGCAAATGAGTACGCTCGGTGAAAGCGCTTGGGCGACGTCCTGAGCCTAATCGGTAATAAGCGTACACACTAGAACCTCGTTTGTAACCTGCATGGTTCGGTTTCAGCTCGCTAATGAGTACCCGGCTTTACGAAGCACGCACCGACTTGGTTATCTTCGAAAGAGGTGGAATAAATTGCTCAGAGGTATGTAACAGAAGTGTTGGAAACTCAAGTAATGCCATATGCTCCATTCATTGGCGAAGATTTTTTATTAATGCAGGACAAAGCTCGCCCCCACGTTGCTAGAGTTGTTACCGCGTACCTGGATACCGTCGGCATTCGAAAATTAATATGGCCATCCCAGAGCCCAGATTTAAATCCTATTGAACACATATGGGACAATTTAAAAAGACGTGTTCGAAACCGCATACCAGCTCAAAACCACCATAGATGAATTAAAACAATCCGTGATTGAGGAGTGGCAGAACATTCCACAACAACAGATCAAAGATGTCATCGACAGCATGCCAAACCGTTTGATGGAAGTCATGAGGGCTAGAGGTGGAAATACGCACTATTAGAATTCATTTATTCAGCAGGTTTTTTTATTTTTAAGCCATTTCATCACATTTGTTAATTTACGGTCAAAATGTTTTTTCAGACTTTTTTATAAATAAACGTAATAATTAAAAACAATGTTATCTTTCATTTTACATCAATATACCTACGTTATAAAATAACATTCACAAGTAAGGCCACAATTTTTTTTAACCAAAATCGTAAAATATCAAGGTGGGCGGTTAATTGTGCCGCTGAGTGTATTTATTATATAATGCTTAATCAATCGTATATTTTTCATTTCCACTTGCAGGCTTTAGAACAGCCTACACCAATGCCAATTGAAAATATATCAAACACCTCCACTACCAAAGAGACCCTTGAACCTACTCCTGATATTGATCCAGAAGTACACAATATTCAAGGTAATAAAAAGGTTAAGAGAAAATACAAGCACTATTAATATGTAGTTAAGTTATTTATTTTCTACCAAAATTTTACAGCATCAAGGCGGCCACGCAGACGACTACGTGTGTCACAGCCCGACATAAAGAAACAAATCCTTCGCCTTGAAGAAGATAAAAGGGATATTTTAGCAGGCATCCTGGGCGAATTAAAACAATTAAATAATAATTTGAAATATATATATGAACAACTTTAGTCCCTTTTTTATTTAAATAAATATATATATGTACAAAAACCTCTTTCTTTATCTGCAACAAAAGAAATAATATTATTTGTTTTAACATGATTGTACACTAATTTTTATGATTTGTTAGAATACAATTCGGTACATATTTCACAACTTTAGATTTAGCGAGTGGATACCATCAAATAGAGTTGGAAAATGAGGATAGAGTTAAAACAAGATTTAGCACACCTTTTGGCCACTACGAATTTAATAGAATGCCATTTGGCCTAAAAACGGCACCGGCTACATTCCAGCGAGCAATGGACAACGATTGATGACGTAATATTTTTTGCTAAAAGTATTCAACAGCATAACGAAAAACTTAGGGCAGTATTTGAAAGATTTCGCGAAATCAACTTAAAAGTGCAACTAGATAAGTCATATTTTTTACGTAAGGAAGTGTTATATTTAGGGCAAACGATAACTAGCGAGGGCTTAAAACCTAATAACAATAAGATAGAAGCCGTTCTAAAATATCCTATACCGAAAACCACAACGGAAATCTAAAGTTTTCTTGGCCTGATAGGATATTATAGGAAATTTATTAAAGACTGCGAAAATTACTAGGCGGCTAACAGTCTGTTTGAAAACAGATAAAAGTATAGATTTAAATGCTGATTATATAGAAAGCTTTGAAACTTGTAAAAAACTTCTTACAAATGCCCCATTATTAGAATTCCCAGATTTCAATAAGGGTTTTATTTTGACCACCGATGCATGCTACGCAACTATGCAATCGGGGCAGTACTGTCACGAGGCACTATAGGCTCAGACAAACCTGTAGCACATGCTAGCCGAACTTTAAGTGATACCGATTCAAGGTATAGCACCAAAGAGAAAGAAGTTTTGGCAGTCATCTGGGCAATAAAGCATTTCAGACTGTATTTGTGCGGAAAAAAGTTCCACATTTATACAGACCATAGGCCTGGCATTATTCACTTAACGAACCAAATAGGAAACTCAACCAAATAGGCTTTTTAGATTGGGACGGATTTGGACGGGGCCGTGAGGTTTTACAGTCTCGTTTTAGCATACTGAACATGGAGAAGACGGATCTACCAGCTACTCGAAAGGGCAAGAAGAATCGTGAAACTAAGAGATCGGGAAATTTCCGTGAGAAGAAAGGACAGGAATTCCAGGCTAGCCGCGAGATTTTCATTCGTGAGCAGCTTTTCTTAGGATGCTCTAATGCTGAGGGCGCTCTTCCCTCTGTCGGCGAAGTCGTCGCGCGTGACCGATCGCCCATTTCTACCAGGGGTGTCGGCACCGGGGCAATCCATATGGCCGAGACCGTGAGCAAACTAACTCCAGCGGTCGAAGTTGACGTCCATAGCATCTATAGGACTTGGTTTAGTTGAAGCTAGACTTGCTCGACAGCAGGGGCTTCACAACAAGACCAATCCCCTGTCTCACTACTCCCACGACGCTGATGTGTCTAATCCACTGATTCAAACGATACGTCACATTCCAATGGTTCCAGAGCCATTCTTTAGGCTGGTAAATTGCATTGGAGTTCTCAAACACCTGGGAGACACTTACCTCCCTGTTCTACCCAAGGAGAAATACTTGAGGGGACGCTACATGCCACATTGCTCCAACATCATTTTGTCAAATCTACGCAAAACTGTTATCGCTCTTGCAGATACTCATACTCCGAGAGTAGTTAGAGAAGATTTCTACAGGAACTCCGCCATTCCAGGAGCCAGATGGGACGGACGAAGGCTGCTTAACCCTGATGATATAATTCCTGCGAACTACGACAATACAGCTTTTAAGCGTGATTTGGATAATCTAAACGACATAGCGATTTATCTGGAGCGTTACCTGCCTAAGATGGCTGGCGGGCCAGTGGACCTGATGACTCCGGGGAACCAGGCGCAGCTGCTGAGCGACAGCGTCGAAAATCTTCGAGTCTCTGATTACACACAAGACACTCTAGCAAAATACGTAACGTAATAACGTTACCAACTTTTGGAGCCAGTTTGAGGTGGAGGGCCCGTTTTGAATTCTTGGTGCCCTATGTCTACTTGGGGAGACGCCGGAGTACCTCTCGGACAGTTTTCCTTTGTATCTACGGAGAATGGAAGAAAGTTGCCAGTTTCGATATAAAATAGACACTGCTGGCGTAACAAAGTGTATCTACAGCATCCACTGACCTACCGCAGATGCTTTATCTCGTGTAAAATTAAACAGCTTAAGAGCGGATAGTAATAATATCGTTGTTAGTTTAAATGGTAGATGAAGGCATACCAATTTTAAATGAAGCCATTGATACCAAACGTAGATAAATACTTGTCTACATTTGGTCTAAAAATGACATCTGTGTAAAAGACATTTCTAATAATAGCCAAAAATAATTGAGGTACACATGCCTGCTATTAATAACGAACATTTAGATAATCAGTTTTTAAAAGAGTATATAAACTTTAAACAAATGTATTTCATTTATTTTGAAGAGGCACTTGAAATTGTAGTTTCAACTTTTTTAAGTTAGGGTCTTTTGATAGAGGTATTTTGACCTTGGTCGAACAGCAGTCATGATACTATGGCAAATATTTGTGCATACTAATTTTAAATGATCTAAATTTGATCGTTTATTCTTTAAAATCACTCGTTCTACAAAATATGTCAACGATTCTGGGATTTCATTATCTAAATCTTCAAACATGCGACCTGGTGGAGGGTAGTTGGAATTATTAAACACTGCGGTTTGAATATCTTCGCGAATGATATCTGCAGCTGCCTCTAGGACTCTGAATCGTTCTTCTTTTTTATTCATTTTTTTTTTCGTACCAGGCTTGATTACAAATATCATGATGATTATCTACTAAGCATATGAATGTTGATGCTCCTGATTTCTCAGTGATAATAAGTTTATCACCATACTTCAGTTTTAGTCGTAGCTTAATCGTTCTGTTATCTAATGTCGTAGTTTTGCAAATAATCTTTAATTCGTTTAAAGTAAACTGACAGTCATCGCTATTTTGCATGTAAGTAAATATTTCCTCCATTGCCCGATTCGTAGCTTCGTCTTTAGGACGACCGATGTTAAGTCCAGTGGAAGGTTTCATGAAAGAAACATAGCAATCGTGATTCAAATCGTAATGGGTCTGAGCTATTTCCAGAATTGAATCTTTAAATTGAAGTGTACTTCCTTGACTGATTCGACGGGGAATATCTGAGGGTTTTTTTTTCTCATAATCTTCATTCAATTCCTGGCCAGAAAATAGACATTGTTTTTTAGAACAAAAAGCTGATTCACTCGAACGTAATCTAGTACGAGGAGGACTTTCTGTGGATGTACTGGCTTCTTGTTCTTCACGTTGTCTTTTATTAGCTGCAGCAATAGAAGACTTTCGAGTATAATTTTTACGACAACTTTCATGTATTGTCACAGATTTTTGATTTTAGATACTCCGAAAATTCATCTGCTCTTTCGTTACTTGCATTAATTAATGTCTTCATACCACGTTAAACAGTAACAATTTCACTTTCAGTTAAAAGTTTAGCGCAAATAAAAAAATAATCTGACATTTTTGTTATAAAACTCAAAACAGCACAATATAGGCTAAGATAAACACGTGTTTTCACTACTAACTGGCGTTCAAGATCAACAGTATTTCATTTATTATAGCAGGTATAAGACCCTAGCCACGCACACAATTGAACAGGGGACAGATGTTTTCTCAAGGTTTCAATGGCGTATAAATTAAAGGACTGGGCTTCATTTACGTGGCGTACTCATGCATATTATGACGATTCCAACTTTTACAACATTTTGAATCGTTATATCTCAAAAACGGTGGCTCGTAGAAAAAAGAGTATTAATTAATTTTTTGTAGATAATTTTATGATCTACAATTTTTGTTTGAGTTATTTTTATGATAAAACTTACCGTTTTGCTGAAAATCGCGAAAAACTCATTTTTTTACCTTTGACCTTGAATAAAAATTTTTCCTTACAGGGGAACTTTCAAATTTTGTTTTTAATGATATTTCAAACAATTATACTATTCACGCAAATTGCCGTTTATAATTTCACAATTTATGAGAGTGGAACCTGAAAAGGTTTTTGCAATGTTTGGACAGAAACCGACGCTCACAGAGGAGCAAACGAAATATCAACTTGTTTGTTTATTTATATTACAGATAACATTGACAAAAGAGGCAACATAAGGACATAACTATGTACTCTATTGCGACTCTTGTTTTGGGCAGAAAAAAAAATAAAATCGTACTAGCCATGCTCCGCTATGCACTATGTCTCAATGCGAAAACTTAGAAGTAATTCAAATAATTTACCTAACCCCAGGTCATACGTATATGCCAGTGGATAGTATGCATGCAACTATAGAACGTGCGGTTAGAAAATCAACTGTGTGGGCACCTTCTCAGTGGCCGACTATCATAGAAATTGCTAGAAAAAATCCGTTTCCCTATGAAGTTCATGTACGAGATGGAAACTTTTTCATGAGTTTTAATGACATCTAAATAAATCATATAAAAAGCATCTAAATCTGCTTATTTCTACGATAAGTGTTGTAGTTTTCAAAAATCCAAACGTGATGCTTATTAAAAGATCTATGGCAGCTGATGCTGAATGTTCTGAAATTCCACTGGGAGATATGGGTAATACCAAACCGAAGGAAACTTTATACAGAGCGAAATTACCGATTTCTTGCCAATAATATAAGTATCTGAAAAACCTTGTTGTAAAAAAAATTATTCCACCTAACTATACAAAAGTATTTCTGGACTTAAAGCATAATAATAAGACAGTAGACCGCTTGCCACATACTGATGAAGAGGATTGAAAATGATAATTGAAATGTATCTGATTTGATTAATTTGATTTTTAACCGACTTCAAAAAAGGAGGAGGTTCTCAATTCGTCGGAATCTTTTTTTTCTGTATGTTCCCCGATTTCTCTAAAACGACTGGAACGATTTAGAAAATTCTTTTTTTTTATTGAAAGAGTATACCTTCCAGTTGGTCCCATGATCATCAGGTCAGGTTCTGATGATGGTATCCTAGAGAAATCCAACTCTTCAAAATGTATAGTCACAATTGAAACGATTTGCTATTTTATATTACTTGATCTGCTTTTGATATCTTGTCTATGTACGAGGGGCGGTCAAAAAGTTCGCGGAATGGCGGGGTTGGCGGGGGTGAGGTCGCTCCTCCAGGTAGCCGCTACTTGAGTAACTCATAATTACTATATATGCCAATTTCTAGCCTAATTGGGTCATTAGCTTTCGAGTTACAAACGAGTGAACAAGTAAATCGGGAACAAACTAGCCACTATGGAGAAAATTGAACATCGCGCCGTCGTAAAGTTCCTCACCAAACAAGGAAAAACGCCTCAAACTATTTTGCAAGAGATGTTAGCTGTTTACGGAGACTCTGCTCCTGGTAAAACCATGATTTACAAATGGCACGGCCTTTTCAAGCAAGGAAGGGAGTCAATTGAAGATGATCCTCGACCTGGACGGCCCATTGAGGCCACTACGCCGGAAATCATTGAAAAAGTTGAAAAACTTGTATTGGAAGACGGAAGGTTGAAGAAGAAACAACTTGCAGCATCAGTTGGAGTATCAGAAACCACAATTTTAAATATTCTTCATCAACATCTTGGCATGAGTAAAGTGTGTTCAAGGTGGGTCCCGAGAATGCTCACGCCGCTGCAAAAACGTGAGCGCGTCAACTGTTCCCGCGAGTATTTGGACCGCTGTGGAGAAGTTAGGGAAGAAATTATGGCCCGAATTGTAACCGGTGATGAAACTTGGGTTCACCACTATGAGCCTGAGTCAAAGCAGGAGTCGATGCAGTGGCACAAAAAAGGCACACCACCCCCAAAAAAATTTAAAGTGTCGCAATCGGCCGGAAAGATCATGGCGACTATTTTTTGGGATACTGAAGGTATTCTTTTGATCGATTATAAAGAACGTGGTGTTTCTATAACGGGAGAGTACTACGCTTCCCTATTGGACCGATTAAAAGAAGCTATTAAAGAAAAAAGAAGAGGAAAACTGACAAAAGGTGTACTCCTTTTGCACGACAACGCGCCCGTTCACACGAGTCATGTTGCGACGGCTGCCATTCATCGATGCGGTTTTGAACAACTACGCCATCCACCCTACAGTCCAGACCTGGCCCCTAGCGATTTTTATTTATTCCCAAAGATGAAGAAAGAGCTGCGTGGAAAAAAATTTAGAGACGATGATGAAGTCAAGTCGGCGATTTCGGCGTATTTTGACGCCCAAGACAAAACCTATTTTTTCGACGGTATTAATAAGTTATATGCCAGATCCCAAAAATGTATTCGTGTTAAGGGGGAATATATTGAAAAGGAAAAATAACATAATGTATCATTTCATCTTTTTTCCCAGTCATTCCGCGAACTTTTTGACCTCCCCTCGTATACAACTAAAAAGTGAAAAATAAAAACACTACAAAGCATAAAATAACAACTCTCTAACTTTCAATTAACTTGTCTCTTAAAAGGGAATAAAAACCGAACCGACACCGACTTCCGAAAGTGAAGTTATGACAGTTCGATTCAGGCAGGCAACGCGAGCACACGTGCCGCGTTATCTGTCCTCCTTCGAATATTTTATTACCTGCGTTATCGCACTATCTGCTCAGGCTACCTGGGCTAGCTATTGTTATCGCACGCTATTGTTCGGGACTCTTTGAGTCTCGCACCTGTTACGTTCCTTCGCGGAACGTAGCTTAGTTATTATCTGTGTTAATTACCCGGTTTTACGATCGTGTTAGTTAGCACCTGTGCTGTGTTTCGCGATTCTGCACGCTAATCGTGTGTGTTGTGAGTGTTGCAGATCGTGCCGTGTGTGTCTTCTCCGTGGGGGCCTGCACAGCGTGCATCGGGGTTCCGGCCCAGCCAGTCTACATCCAGCAAAGCTAAGTCTTAGGCTTAATTATTATTATTATTAATTTCTTTTAATTTTGCATACTTTATTATTATTAATAGTATTTTATTAATGTGCAAGTGTACAACTAAACTATAGTTGTCCACTTTATTATTATATTCCCCCTCTGCCTGACTCGGGCAGCGGGGGTTGCCATCTGCTTAACCTAATTAATAACAACCATGGCTTCACCAATTGTTGCCGACAAAGGCCTTCTACGCGCCCTGCTAGATGAGTTATTTACGGAGAAGATCGCTCCGCTAATTAAGGAATCTATAGATGAGACAGTGGATGCCGCTATTAAAGCGCAATCCAAAAAATATAAATCGTCATCTGACGTTTCGAGTTCCGACGGGGAATCCGAAATGGAGATAGGTAATGCGTCCGACGCAAGTTCCGTGGCCTCGGTCAAACCGAGAAAAGTGATCACCCGATCAGCCCGTCCGCCTGTCCTTCAGGCGTACTTTGACGCGCAGGCGACCCCTAAGGTCCCCGCGGTCAGTCCTGACCGCACGGAAGCCCCTCAGGCTTCCAGTGCTTCACCGGCCCAGCCGGAAACCGCTCTACCGTCGAGAGCGGAGAGTGTCGCGTCGGATGCTGACGGCTTCATCACCGTCAGTCGGAAGAAGAAGCGCGGTCGTGAATCGCCTTCTCTTGATGGCACACCCGCGAAGAAAGCCGCGGCCACGACTGGCTCCACTCCCGCGTCCGCGCCCGCGCCCGCTAAAGCCCGCGTACCGCCTCCGACCAAGCGCCCGCCTCCTATTTTTATAGGGGACCGAGGCCGATGGTTAGTCATCAAAAATAGGATCCCGAAGACGCTCTCCTTCCAGGCGAGGGCGTACCAATCTCTCATCAAATTAGAGACCAGAGAGGTAGCGGACCACCGCGCCCTGACATCTCTTCTTAGAGAGCTGAGTGTGGGTTTCCACACGTACGCCCTGCCTGAGGAGAAGCGTCTGAGGGTCGTTATTAGGAACGTCCCCAAAGAGTTAGACGAGGCCGACATTCTATCGGACCTCAAAGAGCAGGGTTACCCTGCACACGAGGTGCACCGTATGCGCGGAACCACCAACAAACAACCATTTAACATGGTTCTCGTAGTCCTCGACCTCACGCAAGAGGGAAAGGAAATTTTCAATATTAAATCGGTTTGTTCCCTTCAGGGCATCCGTACCGAAGCTCCTCGCAACCGCGGGGGGCCCGGTCAGTGTCACAGATGCCAATTATACGGGCACTCGGCACGCAATTGCGAACACACCCCGAGGTGTGTGAAGTGCCTCGGGAAACACGGCACGCCAGAGTGCCCTCGACCTGCGCAATGCGCGGAGCCCCCGGCCTGCGTCTTGTGCGGGGAGAAGGGGCACCCCGCGAGCTATCGCGGGTGTCCCAAGGCACCCAAACACAAGCAAGGCAGAGCAGAGAAGGTGGAGTTCACTCCAACCTTCAAACCTGCGCCGCCTCCGAAGGTTAACGCCTGGGCGAGGTCTCCTCCGGCTGCCAACGCTGCCACAGAGGCCACACTCGCGGCCCCCGCGCCCCTCCGGCCTCCGCTAACGTCCCGCCCGGCGGCGTCGGTCCCGCGACCGAGGCCACCGGCGCCCGCGTCCGCGGCAACAGGTAACAAAGGCGGCAGCACCTTTGCCTTCATGTTCGAACTGTCAGAGATGTTCGACATTGATGAAATCACAGCCCTGGCCAGCAGGCTCGATGCTGTCCGGGAAGACCCGCCGTCGCTCCTGCAAGTTATGGCAGACAACGGCAAAATATTCCGTGCCCTCACCGATATAGGGCTAAAGTATAAAAATAACATTCGCGATGCCTAATTACGTAAGCGGACGGGTTAAACCACATACTCTCCGTATAGCGTATTTTAACGCCCAAGGCCTTAAGCCTCAACTAGACGTGGTGAAGGAGTTCGCTCACGAACATCAATTAGACCTATTCTTAGTGCAAGAGACATTTCTAAAACCACGTATACGCGATCCGCGTATCGCTAATTATAACTTAGTCAGGAATGATCGCACCACCCGTATGGGCGGCACCCTCATTTATTTTAAAAGGTCTCTACACTGTATACCTATAGATCCTCCGGTCCTCACTAACATCGAGGCCTCTGCCATCCGGGTCAGTATGGCGAATCACCAGCCGATCACTGTTATTTCAGCTTATCTTCCGCCCAACAAAAAAGTATTATACACAGATATAGAAGCATTACTCGGCCACGGGGCTGCAGTCATAGTGGGTGGCGATCTTAATGCCAAACACTCCAGCTGGAACAGTAGAGCCACTAATAGAAACGGAATCTTATTAGATTCGCTGACAGACACGCTGAACTTTTCAGTAATAGCACCCGACGAACCAACACATTATCTAGTGTAGTAGATATACACATACCCCACACACACACACGTAAGTAAACTTAATGTTAAACGTACTCAATTTGTTTTTCTTGTTTCAGTTTATCTTTAGGAAGCTACTTAAGAATTTTGTCTAATAATATAAAATCTCTGCTGGGGCCCATGTTTTGTTATACAATACTTTAGCAAATAAGTGATGTTATGTGCTGTAGATTTTATGAAATAAATAAATAAAATGTAAATCATGTACCAGGTAACTCAGAGATTGTGTATTTGAACGAAGCTAACAATGCTTGGCTAAATAAAGGGTGTCCAGCGGGAATTTTTCAACTTTAAATAAACGTTACTCATTTGTTAGCGGGGTTAGGGCTGCGGAGGGGGTGACGTTAGAAGCGACGTTTCTGCGGATTTGTCAGTCGCCATGAGTCATTGGTCGGGCGCGCACCGCGCGTATGCGGTGGAACAATATTTGTTGAACGGCAATTCGCCTATTCGAGCGCGTCGTGCTTTTTGTTTGCATTACAACATTCGGCGATTAAGCGATGGTCCGAGTACGCAGCTTATCAGAACGTGGGTGCAAAGATTTCGAGAAGAAGGGACAATGATCAATAGGCCGCCACCAGGACCGTCTACGTCGGCAGCAACACCAGAACGAGTGGCACAGGTGCGTCAAGAAATTCTTAGAAATCCAAGGAAATCAGTAAGAAAGATTGCCGCCTCTACAGGCATTAAGAAGTCAACTGTGCATACGATTTTGAAAAAAAAACTAAAGCTTCATCCCTATAAAATGCAAATTGTCCAAAAATTGAATGAGAACGATTATGTTTCAAGAGAAAGGTACGCCAGAACGGCTTTGCAACGATTTCGAACCCCCAGAACACTTGGAAACATATTGTTCAGCGATGAGGCACATTTTCACATCGGGGGTTACGTAAACAAGCAAAATATGCGTTACTGGAATCCCAACAACCCAAGAGAACGTCATCAGAAAAGTTTGCACTGCCCGAAAACCACAGTATGGTGCGCCATCTCAGCTCAAGGAATAATCGGACCGTATTTTTTTAATCAGGGGGAAACTGTGGATACCTCTGTATACTGCCGCATGATTGATGAGTTTTTAGTGCCGCAATTGCAAGTTTTTCCAGGACGCAACAATAGGACACATTTCCAGCAAGATGGGGCAACCCCGCACACTTCCAGGGTGTCCATGTCGAAGTTAAGGGACATTTTCCCTGGAAAATTAATAAGCAAGTACGGAGACATAGCCTGGCCACCACGATCGCCTGACTTGACGCCCTGTGATTTTTTCTTGTGGGGATACCTCAAGTCCAAAGTTTACTGTAATAATCCCCGCACCATATCTGCCCTACAAGAAAATATCCGGCGTGAAATTGATGCAATCCCCCAAGCACTGTGTTCGCGCGTATTCGCCAATATGAGGGTTCGCTTACAAGAGTGTGTTACGCGAAATGGACGTCACTTGGAGGACATTATTTTTAAAAAATAAAATCCGCAGAAACGTGCTTTGTTTTAAAAATATAATAAATATTTTGAGTTTAATAATATGTTTTTTATTTAAGTTTAAAAAACAAAATTTTCCGCTGGACACCCTTTATTACAAACATTCAAAATTTTCCAGGGAAGCGATTGCGAAAATATTTTACGACAATTGGGATAGTGAAATAGAAAAAACAGCAAGAACTTGGTGAGTTTATCACTTTATTAATTTTCGAATACCTAGGTATATCTAAGTATAAGTACTCGTATGCATGTAGGTACTAATTGAAACTATCATTCATATAAACCTACTGAACAATGATTATATCAGTAACCTTACCTACTTAAATGAAATTGTGTTGCCACTCTAGTTTACCTTCTTCCATAAAATACTTTTTAAATAAATCTCTCGCGTTTATGGCATTACAGGGTCTAGATGTATTACAGTTGGGTAATGTAGGTAGATCACAAGTTAACAATTCGTCATTGTAGTTCAAACCGTCTCGTCTCCGTACAAAGTTGTGAAGAACACATGTTGTTTTTACTATCTTTGTAGCAAAATCCGGGTTAACAAGTATGGCCGTGTGAAGAACTCTCCACTTGTTGCTCAATATGCCGAAAGCACATACCACATAACGCCTTGCACGAGATAGGCGGTAGTTAAACGTACGTTTTAAGTCTAATAAAATTAGATATTTTCTGTCTAACCAAAAATAAATTCATCCAAAATGTTAAATATACAGGGTGTCCCGTAATCAGTGGACCAACGGGATACCCGTGATAGGGGTGGTCATCATCTATCGAAAACACCAAATTTTTCTGTTCTAGGGCCAGTAGTTCAAAAGATATGATTTTTTAAGCATTATTTTGAAAATTCTACCCTTATCAACACAAAAGTTGAAAAAAAATATTTTTTATTTTTATTTTGCCCTGTTTCTTAACTTAAGGTGGCTGAGGAAACATGTGTCTTCACAATTAAATCCATTTTTGTGAATAAATATTGCCAAATTGAAAATTAAAAACCAAAACATGCGCAAATATCAAATAACTAAATTTGGAACGTGATGTTTGAAGCAAGCTAGTGCAAAAAAAATGTATGACAGCCTTGCGGACCATTATTTAAAAAACATCTGCAGTTCATACTGATTCCAAAAAGGTATAACAATATTACATTTTACAAAAAAAATAACTTAATAACCAATTTTAGACTCCAATTGCGAGAAACATTTAAGCGCTATCTATTCTGAGAATTATTTTGTTATCGAGAGAGAGATAACACAATATGCTATCTCTTTCTCGCTCAGGTACCTTTTTCGTTTACGGGGTCCTATTGGCCGACGCCTATGATCCCCACACCCTAATTTTTCAAATTATTCTTAGTTTCATCAGAGACTTGCTCATAGCTCGTAGCTGCACACGTGTTTTTTACTTCGCTACCATTACGACTCTTTTTTTTGGTGACTGACGCTTGAATTGGACCTTGTTTGTCTTTGTGATTTGGATACTGTTTGCCCGGATTTTATAAAATGCCTAATACCTATACTCCTCGTGAATATGCTGAGATGTATTTTATTTACGGTCTGTGTAATGCAAACGCTCGGCAAGCAGCCCGTACGTATCGTGAGCGCTATCCTAATCGCGACCGCTATCCGGATCATCGAATTTTTCTCCGTGTAAATAACGCGTATTTAGAAGGCAGAATTCCCGGAGCTGCAAACAACGTGGGAAGACCTAGAAGAGTCGATGAACTTCAAATACTGGCCGAAGTGACAGAAGAACCTTCTACGAGTGTTCGTCGTATTTCAAGACGTACTGGTATAGCAAAAACAACAGTACATCGCATTTTAAAAAGAAACAGTTTATACCCTTATCATATTCAACGAGTGCAGGCACTATTACCTGCTGATTATCAACGGAGGATAGATTTTTGTGCAGAGATGCTTCGCCGATGCCGACAAGATCCACTATTTTTCAATTCAATATTATGGAGCGATGAATCGTGTTTTAAAAGAGTTGGAGTGTTTAACATTCATAATTTACATGAATGGGCTGTTGTGAATCCACGTATTGTACGAGAAGATAGATTCCAGCACCAGTTTGGAGTCAATTTGTGGGCTGGAATCTTAGATGGTAAACTTATTGGTCCATTTGAGCTCCCACCGAGGCTTAATGGTGCTCGGTACTTGCAATTTTTAAGAAATGACTTAAGTAATTTATTAGCAAATGTACCACAGGAGGTATGTGAGAGGATGTGGTTACAGCATGATGGCGCACCCGCTCATTATTGCAGACAAGTGAGGGAATATTTAAACGAGTCTTACCCAAGTAGGTGGATTGGACGAGGAGGTACAATCCCATGGCCAGCTCGATCACCTGATCTTAATCCATTGGATTATTTTTTATGGGGATATTTTAAAGAATCCGTATATGAAACCGTTAACGATAACGAAAGACAGCTAAGACAAAAACTGAATGTGGTGAGTGAAAAAGTCAAAAATAATGAAAGGGCGTTAAAAAGTTTAAAAAGAAATTTTATAAGAAGATGCCGGCTATGCCTTAGAGTAAGAGGAAGACATTTCGAACATTTATTATAAGAAATAAATAAAAAAATTCTAACTATTTACTTTTGTTTTATTGTAAATTCCGCCAAGAAATTGCTATCTAATGTTGATTTAAAATAATTATTGTCTTTTATTGTTTCACAATAATGATTAATTATACCTTTTTGGAATCAGTATGAACTGCAGATGTTTTTTAAATAATGGTCCGCAAGGCTGTCATACATTTTTTTTGCACTAGCTTGCTTCAAACATCACGTTGCAAATTTAGTTATTTGATATTTGCGCATGTTTTGGTTTTTAATTTTTAATTTGGCAATATTTATTCACAAAAATGGATTTAATTGTGAAGACACATGTTTCCTCAGCCACCTTAAGTTAAGAAACAGGGCAAAATAAAAATAAAAAATATTTTTTTTCAACTTTTGTGTTGATAAGGGTAGAATTTTCAAAATAATGCTTAAAAAATCATATCTTTTGAACTACTGGCCCTAGAACAGTAAAATTTGGTGTTTTCGAGAGATGATGACCACCCCTATCACGGGTATCCCGTTGGTCCACTGATTACGGGACACCCTGTATAATATCAAACAATTACGACAGTCAAAATAACTAATGTTGTGATTACATTACCGTCTATAAAATTCTCATCATAATACCCAAATGCCCCAAATAAGATATACACATACCCCACACACACACACGTAAGTAAACTTAATGTTAAACGTACTCAATTTGTTTTTCTTGTTTCAGTTTATCTTTAGGAAGCTACTTAAGAATTTTGTCTAATAATATAAAATCTCTGTTGGGGCCCATGTTTTGTTATACAATACTTTAGCAAATAAGTGATGTTATGTGCTGTAGATTTTATGAAATAAATAAATAAAATAAAAAAATATTAGAGGATGAAACACAGTGAAGTAAGCTGTGTAACGAATACCAAAGACACAAATGGGCCAAAAACAGTTGAACAGAGTGACTCGAGTAGCAGTTCAAGCGACTCTGATAATGACTCTGATACCAATTCCAGCCAATCATCAACATCCAGTAGTTCATCAATTGCAGATTTTTCTTCAGATGAGTGTTGAAGAACCCAACTTTCTACCTAGTCATGAAAGATCTTCTGATTCCGAAGGAGATATACAGTCTCAAAAGTAATTGCCAAACCATTTTGAATTTCACCCCAACCGAGCCCTTCTCGTGTTTCTACACGAGATCATCAATCATCAATCCTCACTTACTCATCAATGATAATCTGCCAGTCAATTTGGATACTCAGTCGCCTAATATAGAAACACAGCCATCCATCAGTCATAATCAGTCACCCAGCGTGAATATTCAGTCACCCAGCATTGACAGTGAACCGGCTAGCACGGATCCTCAGCGTCTTAGTCGAAAAAGAAAAACTAATCCAGAATCATGGAACAGAAACAAAACCAAAACTCTGGTCAATAGCGGGAGGGCACACACAACTATGTCTAAATCGAAAAAATTATAACTGCCAAAAATATGGGACCTGTTTGTTCAGATAAGTGTAAATTTAAATATCAAAACGTATTTTCGTTTGAGGAACGATTAGCCATATTTAATGCCTATTGGGCCACTGGTGGTTTAAACGTTCAGAGGCAATTTATATAGATACAACCATATGACAAATATTGAGCCAAAGTATCGGTACATCCGTCTTGGTAGTGCCCGCCAAAACTTAAACCACGCATATTACTTCACGAAAATTGATCAACGCATTCGAGTATGCAAGTTATTCTTTATGAATACGCTTGCTATGTCAGATAAAAGCATACGGACTGTTGTAACGAAAAATTCTGGATCAATTACTGGAATTCAAATGCAAGATAACCGAGGAAAACATGGCAATCAATTTAAATTGGATGCTGCTTTGAAGGATAGGGCAAAGGAACACATTAGCTCCATCCCCAGGATTGAGAGCCACTACTGTCGCGCTCGCTCTAAGCGTGAGTATATTAAAGGAAGCCGATCTATTGCTACTTTGCATCGTGATTATGTCGATAAATGTAAAGCTTATCTTTCTTATAAACTGTACTATAATACCTTCGTGAATGACTTTAACATTTCTTTTTGGAAACCCAAAAAAGACCAGTGTGAAGACTGCACAGCTTTCGCAAATGTTGAAGATAAAACGCTTTTACAAGTACAATATGATCGGCATTTGAAAGAAAAAGATTTAGCCAGAGCTCAAAAGGAAAATGATAAAAAAAATATAAGCGATAATTTTATAGTATGTGTGTATGACTTACAGGCTGTGATGCCTTGTCTGCAAGGGGAAGTCTCTAGTTTTAACTATATTTCAAAATTAAATATGCTGAATTTTACTGTTACTGAACCGGGTTCAAATAATACGAACTGCTACGTTTGGCATGAAGGTGCAGGAGCTCGTGGTGCTAACGAAATAGGATCGTGTGTGCTCGCGTACTTGAAAAATATTGAGCGCATACAAGAAAAATTTGTACATCACCTAGAATATCGCACAAAGTATAAATCCATAGACTACATAAATTCGTGTAAGCATTTGCTACAAGCACCAACCCGTCGCACCCGCCATACTCCCATGTTTTTCATACCGCACTGTCACTCGACATATTCTCAAAATCGTCCAACGTGCCGTATTCCACACCTTTATAATACATCATTTCCAGGATTAGATATTTTCTGTCTAACCAAAAATAAATTCATCCAAAATGTTAAATATATAATATCAAACAATTACGACAGTCAAAATAACTAATGTTGTGATTACATTACCGTCTATAAAATTCTCATCATAATACCCAAATGCCCCACATAAGATATACACATACCCCACACACACACACGTAAGTAAACTTAATGTTACACATACTCACTTTGTTTTTCTTGTTTCAATTTATCTTTAGGAAGCTACTTAAGAATTTTGTCTAATAATATAAAATCTCTGTTGGGGCCCATGTTTTGTTATACAATACTTTAGCAAATAAGTGATGTTATGTGCTGTAGATTTTATGAAATAAATAAATAAAATAAAAAAATATTAGAGGATGAAACACAGTGAAGTAAGCTGTGTAACGAATACCAAAGACACAAATGGGCCAAAAACAGTTGAACAGAGTGACTCGAGTAGCAGTTCAAGCGACTCTGATAATGACTCTGATACCAATTCCAGCCGATCATCAACATCCAGTAGTTCATCAATTGCAGATTTTTCTTCAGATGAGTGTTGAAGATCCCAACTTTCTACCTAGTCATGAAAGATCTGATTCCGAAGGAGATATACAGTCAAAAGTAATTGCCAAACCATTTTGAATTTCACCCCAACCGAGCCCTTCTCGTGTTTCTTCACGAGATCATCAATCCTCACTTACTCATCAATGATAATCTGCCAGTCAATTTGGATACTCAGTTGCCTAATATAGAAACACAGCCATCCATCAGTCATAATCAGTCACCCAGCGTGAATATTCAGTCACCCAGCATTGGCAGTGAACCGGCTAGCATGGATCCTCAGCGTCTTAGTCGAAAAAGAAAAGCTAATCCAGAATCATGGAACAGAAACAAAACCAAAACTCTGGTCAATAGCGGGAGGGCACACACAACTATGTCTAAATCGAAAAAATTATAACTGCCAAAAATATGGGACCTGTTTGTTCAGATAAGTGTAAATTTAAATATCAAAACGTATTTTCGTTTGAGGAACGATTAGCCATATTTAATGCCTATTGGGCCACTGGTGGTTTAAACGTTCAGAGGCAATTTATATAGATACAACCATATGACAAATATTGAGCCAAAGTATCGGTACATCCGTCTTGGTAGTGCCCGCCAAAACTTAAACCACGCATATTACTTCACGAAAATTGATCAACGCATTCGAGTATGCAAGTTATTCTTTATGAATACGCTTGCTATGTCAGATAAAAGCATACGGACTGTTGTAACGAAAAATTCTGGATCAATTACTGGAATTCAAATGCAAGATAACCGAGGAAAACATGGCAATCAATTTAAATTGGATGCTGCTTTGAAGGATAGGGCAAAGGAACACATTAGCTCCATCCCCAGGATTGAGAGCCACTACTGTCGCGCTCGCTCTAAGCGTGAGTATATTAAAGGAAGCCGATCTATTGCTACTTTGCATCGTGATTATGTCGATAAATGTAAAGCTTATCTTTCTTATAAACTGTACTATAATACCTTCGTGAATGACTTTAACATTTCTTTTTGGAAACCCAAAAAAGACCAGTGTGAAGACTGCACAGCTTTCGCAAATGTTGAAGATAAAACGCTTTTATTTACAAGTACAATATGATAGGCATTTGAAAGAAAAAGATTTAGCCAGAGCTCAAAAGGAAAATGATAAAAAAAATTAAAAGCGATAATTTTATAGTATGTGTGTATGACTTACAGGCTGTGATGCCTTGTCCGCAAGGCGAAGTCTCTAGTTTTTACTATATTTCAAAATTGAATATGCTGAATTTTACTGTTACTGAACCGGGTTCAAATAATACGAACTGCTACGTTTGGTATAAAGGTGCAGGAGCTCGTGGTGCTAACGAAATAGGATCGTGTGTGCTCGCGTACTTGAAAAATTTGAATCAGAAAGCTTCTGACTATTTTGAAGTAGTATTTTACAGCGACAACTGTTTTGGCTAACATAAAAATAAATTAATGTTAGCAACGTACCAATACGCCATAAATGAGTTATCGAAGTTGAGGAGTGTTACTCATAATTTTTTAATAAAAGGGCACACTCAAAATTAAGGTGATGCTGCTCACTCTCTTATTCAACGCAACATTTCGAATGCTTCAATATCTTCTCCCATTTATTTGCCGGATCAGTATATAACCCTTATTAAAACTGCAAAGAAGAAAGGAGGACCCTTCGTTGTTCACGAACTTACGCATGAGAGTTTTTTGGATTTAAAATCTCTGGCTGACGATAATTACACTACTACAGAAGATGGACAAAAAGTCAAATGGGCTGATATAAAAACTATTAAAGTCCATCGAGATTATGAGAACAAATTTTTCTTCAAGGCTTCTTACGAAACTGAAGAGTTTACCTCGGTAGCCACGCTGACAAAAAGAAGGTCTGCTAATCCTATTATAGTGCCAAAAAAACTGTACAAACAAAAACTTCAAATAACTGAAAAGGGGTATTCTTAAAATTATTGAGAAAAATATCATTCCTAAGTATTACCAAAGCTTTTACGAAAATTTGTTATTTTAATAATACATACCTATTTGTGATAATATTTAGAATAGTTAACTTTAAAAGTTCCTTTTGATAATAAAGACTTATAAATTGCATACAAACATTGACATAACAATAATAAATAACGATTTTAAATTGGAACTTAAATAGTTTACGTAAAAAGTGCCTTAAATTGTTTATAACTGTGATTTTGTAAGACTACTTACATTGATATTGTGCAATAGTATTATTACATATTATAAGCTATATTTTGCTACTGAATTATGTGCCTTTAGAACTGATCTCGTATTTTGTTTTGTTTAAATTATTGTTAAAGAGAGACAAATTAGTGTCGTCAGTTGATTATTTTTTGAGTTTTTTAGAGAATTTATTAATGAATATGGTTATTTTATGTACATTTTGATAATGATAATTACAGTTTTATCTCTTGTTTTTTTTTCTATTATTCCTACAAAAATAATTGTTTTAGAGAGGTGTTCAATTTTACTGAATAATAGTTACGTACAAAGTTGATCTCAATTATATTACTTAATAATAAGTTAAGATTTTTTAGTTTAGATTTTTTAATACAATGTTTTCCTGGTGTCCATTCACTTATGTTTTTACCTAGTAATAAGATTAAATTTATTGATACGGTTTTTTACCAAAAGGGTACAATAATACATTTTTATTTGTAAAACTGTGTTTAATTTTTGACATTTTTTTTATAAAAATGGTTCAAATTTTGAATGCGAAAGGGACTTTTATGTTTTTTTTTCATAATAGGTAACAGCTATTACAACGTTTATATTGTCGATTGATAGAGCTAAAAAATTACACATCTAATGATATATTAACATTTATGTTTATTTAATTAATAAATATGTGAAATATCATAAAAAAACAGTTTCAAAAATTTGTTTTAGCGGTCCTGTAAAATTTATGGATTTCGATTTGTGTCCCTTTTGTATTCAAGGAGTGAAATGTTGCATATGTTGAAGGATATACATAGAGTTTGTTGGATATACATAGGGAAATCGGTCGGTCTCGTACCCGGGAAATTCATTCTCGAGAAAAGTCGAGACATCGAGAAGTTTAAATAAACATTTTTACGCTTAGCTTTCTTTGTAAATGCGAGGCGGCAGCGGCATCCTTTGACAGCACGCCTCGTGTCTGTCGGTATCCTTTGTTTTTGCCGACAAACGCAAGCGCGACGCGGCCCCAGTTGTATTTTGTTCATTCGTGTTTCAACTCCCGCCGTGTTCGGATCGGTCGGATCATAAACCCAGCATAGTGAGTGTATTTACTATTTAGTGACGCACGAGTAATAGAATCGCAGAACAAACAGGTAAGTATTGTTATTATTTATTTAAATAGTTCAAGTGTTTGTTTTGTTTTGTAAGTACTTTTGTATTACCAAAATAATATTTTTGTTTAAAATGAATAGGTATGTTAAAGAAATAAAACTTTTGTTTTTAATCAAATAAGAGAATTGTTAGTGCATAAATATTTACCGATTTCATTAATTGCATTTGTATTGCAGATGTTGTAATAATCCCACAAAAGCCTAAATATATACTAAACACATAATATTAAGACGTTGTTTTATGGCAATTTATCTACTACAAATAACACAAAACGTATCCAACCAATCCTACCAAACGTAGTATACAAAAGGACACAGCTATTTTTTCATCATCATCATCAGCCTAACCTAACCACATCAACCCCCTGCTGGGCATAGGCCTCCCCACTGTTGCGTCAGCTATTTTGTAGGTACTAAACTAAAATACTTACTAATTCTTGAACTGTTTGTTATAGATTTTACAACTAATGAACCAAAATGGAAACTTCCAAAGTTTGGAAATATTTCAAGAAAAATAAGGACGCCTCAAATGCGCAATGTCTAAAATGTCCTAAAACCATAGCCTGTAAAGGATCAAACACAAGCGGACTAGTGAGGCATTTAGCTCATGTACACAAAATTGATGTAAGATCCACCGAGGTTCAAATGGACACAGAAGAAGCATCTACCAGTTCGTCTAGTTCCGGGGTGACGGCACCAAAAAAATTAAGAAGTGATTTTGAAACTATGCACGTACAGCAAACACTGAAATTTGACGTTCAACCCAGAAAATCGTTAGGTGAAATTTTAGCTAAACTTTCAGCCCAAGATGGTTTTACTATAAGAGGCATTACTAAAAGTGAATTTATCTGTGAATCACTTGCTGCCAAGGGGTATAAACTTCCAAAGACCCAAACCGAAGTTATGAACCTAATATTGAAGTTTTATGATGAAAAGGAGAAAGAGATGATAAAAGAGCTTTCTCAGCTTTGCACATCAGGAAACCGGCTAAGTGTGACAATTGACGAGTGGACGAGCATACGAAACAGACGATATTTTAGCGTCTGTGTTCATACAGCAGAGGCAAAAGTTTACAATTTGGGGCTAGTTTACATACTCGGAAAATGCGGTGCCGCAGAGGTTAGAGAAATAGTAGAGGAGCGTTTGAAATACTTTGGGGTAAACTTCGAGCATTATGTCTTGGCCGTAACAAGCGACGGGCCAAATTTTATGAAAAATTTTGGCAGAGAGAGCCCCTGTGAGATGGTCCTCTGTGTAAACCATGCCATCCATTTGGCTATTCTTGATACCTTTTGCAAAAAAAAACAGTAACTACAGTTGCTAGAAGAAACACACCTGTTAGCTACGATGAACACAGCAGCTCTGATGAAGCCAGCACTGATAACGATGACGAAGAATCTGATGATGAATCTATATTGCAGCCTATTGACGACATAAACAAAGTGCTAAATGAGACCCGTTCGATCATAAGATTTTTCAGAAAGAGTCCCCTTAGAAATATCACACTACAAAAACATGTGAAGACTGAATTCGGGGCCGAACTAGTCTTATTACAGGATGTCAGAACTAGGTGGAATCCAATGCTAACAATGATTGAGCGTTTCTTGAAGTTAAAAAATTCCATTAAAAAAGCCTTGATTGATTTAGATAGCTCATTTAAATGGAAGGAGGAAAATATTCCTATACTACAAAAATTGCGGTTGATATTGACGCCAACTAAACTTGCAGTTGAAGCATTGAGCAGACAAGATGCCAATTTACAAACTGCAGAGGCTATAACAGATGTGTTGCTAAAACAATTAGAAAGTATCGACGACCCTTTGGCTCTTCAGTTAGTAGAGTCTTTAGAGTCAGTTAGAGAGATCTCTTAAAATGAAAATATCAGATCGTCGGAATACACCTCTAATATCGCTGCTACGCTACCTAAACAGCCCCGATAATTTTATTCTCAAAAAGAGTGCTTATTTTACCGATAATAGCAAGACATTTTTAATTGGATACGCTGAAGACTTATTCAATCGTCTATACCCCACTGTTCCCACTACTACAGAACCTTCGACAGGAAATAATTCAGAAGTTGTCGAAGCAGGCGTAAGCGAATCAGAAACTGAACAAGACAGCTTTGCAGCTCAATTAGAGAGAGCAATAAAAGGTGTTTCGAGAAATGGTGAATCAACTAATGCTGTGGTGCTTTCCAAATCAATTATAAAAAAAGAGTTTTTGCTATTTGAAAAAACAGGCAAGAGGACCCCTAATCTGGAAACACTATACAAAGCATTAATTTCAGTCAAGCCGACTTCAACAGAAAATGAAAGGGTATTTTCCATATCGGGAAATGTGGTCAGTAAGATTGGGAGCCGGCTGTCTGATAAATCTATTAATGCTTTGGTTTATCTTAAGGCATATTTCATAAGAATTAATAAGCAGGCTTAAAGACAGTTATATTTTTCGTATTAATAGTAGATAGATATCTCTTATTTAATTACATTAAAACTGCCAAAAATTGTGATACCATACCCACATAGTGAGATTAGTGAGTGATCTTTAGTTATGATGAGAAAAATTATGATTGTTTTTAGTTAAGAATTAAGATGTTTGTTTTAAGCTGATTGTTAACAGAGATTTTGTTTTTTATTATAGATTAGTGAGATTAGTTATAATAAGAAAAAGTATGATTGTTTTTAGTTAAGATGTTTGTTTTAAGCTGATTGTTAACAGAGATTTTGTTTTTTATTACAGATTAGTGAGATGAGATTAGTTATGATGAGGAGAAGTATGATTGTTTTTAGTTAGCAATTTTGTTTCAAACTGATTTTTTATTGAGAACTTGTTTTTTTTGTTAAAAATTATGTTGATTTTTTCATGTAAAATAAACACAGTTAAATTAAAGACTCTTTTTATTAATTAAACAAAAATTTAGATGTATTTTATTTTTTCTCGACAACCCGAGAAGACCCGAGAACTAAAAAACCTCGAGAAATCGGAAACCCTAGATATACATTTAAAATTTCAATAATCTTTGTTTTAATTCATATAAAATACACCAAAGATTATCTATACTATAATGCAAACACTCCAGGAATCCCTAACAGGGGGTTAAGAAGTCCTACTGTACTTCTTTAATCCATTCATGTAGACAGACTTTTTTCATATTTCTCACAAGAAAAATGAGTGATAATGTGTTCAAATAACTTGTACTATAAATATAAAGGACAATTTAATTGAATATAGAGTATTTATGATTAAAGGAAGTGTTATAATAATAATAATATTGACACACTTCTTACACAAATTATCTTGCTCCAAATTAGGCCTGTGTTATGGATTGCAAGACAATGATATATTTAATACAATATGCTTAATTAAACATATATACATACATATAAACATATGAATAAACATACATAAATACAAATAAACATCCATGACTCGGAAACAAACATCCATATTCATCATATAAATGCTTGCACCTACCAGGATTCGGACCTGGGACCTCTAGCTTAGTACGTAGGATCGCTAACCACTCGGCTATGGAGGTCGTCAAAATGCCTATTTCATATTCAGAAAATCGAAATCCTACTCACATGTTGTATTTATACACACACATTTCTTGAACTATTTTGTTCTTCTCTAAACAAGGATGACCTTTCAAAATAACCTAAATGATGCTTCATTGTGATATTTGTAAAATAGAAAAAGCCCGCTGAGTTTCTTGCGCCCACTCTTCTCAGGTCTGAGGCAGTCTCTTTTGAATGGGTGGTAGTTTTTGATGTTCAGTAAGTGAATTTGAATCCTATTTTGAATAAAAATATTTGAATTTGTAAATCCCACAATACATGAATTGAAATTTATTCAAGTTTTAAACAATAAGAGAAAGATATACTCAATCTAAGAACCTTGCTATAAAATAATGGATTCAAAGTTCCACAAATTTATATGTTTCTAGCCACAAACACCAAAACAAAAATTACAAGAACACATTTCTTATAATGGGAATTCCCAACTACAACGCAACAACTTCTTCCTAATTCCTTTCAACTCTTCAATTTAACTTCATCGAAATCATGTTCCAAATAATCAATAAATTATTTGAAACATGACTTCATAAGCCACATATATAAATAGGCTACAGATTAGACAGAACATATTACAAGAACTTCTGAGCCTTATAAATAGGGAGTGAAATCAACATTTCAAATAACAAGTCACAAAACCACCTACTAGCAAACTACAAATAAAAAAAAACAGGCAAAGAATATTCTATGCCATTGGTCAGTTAGACTAGAGATAGACTTTCACTAACAAGAGAACAATATATGAGTTCTCAAATAATTCCGAGACCAAGGAAGTAGGAACACATTCATAACTCTCTCTTAAATAGGGAGTGAAATCAACAATTTAAATAACAATTTCTTTTCCATGAGATCATTCGTTTTTGACAGAAATATTATTAATGTTATTAGAAATTTTGACAAAAACTTTGTTCAATTGCACGATTCAGATTACACTTTAAAGTTTCAATTAACAGACTGCAAAATTATTTATCGTCTAGAACAAATACAAATAGACAAACACCGTACATTCACGGAACCACCTACTAGCAATATACAAATCAAAATTCAAAAAACAATCAGCCAAAGAATATTATTTGCAATAAGGTCGCAATATCACAAGAAACTAGAGTCTAGACTAAAGACAGACTTTCAATTAGCAAGAAAACAAGATGAGGATTGAGGATTCTCCATTCTCATATTGTTTTCTTCTTAATTTATCGTGTCACACACAGTGCCACACCCTGACCCAAGAACTTAGAACACAGTCCACAGATGACAGATCATAGAACCACAGAACACGTTTACTCTATCGAGCCCAAGAAAGATTTTTTTTTTTGGAATTTATTACCTGGTAACTAAGACCTTTAAGTCCAGTCTTTTTTTATTATCTAAATATGTATACTTCTCTTTCACAGTTCACTTATCACTTCACTTTACTTCTCTTAATAATTGATCAAGTGGAGGCGGGCGGGATGAAGAATCACATAAAATTTTGGATTTACTCATTTCGCTAGCCAGCACAAGTCTGTCAATAGTTCCTTCATTTGAATTGCAATGTGGGCAAATTTTATTCTCAACAATAGCAATCTAGCAAGGTGTGACTGTGCAGTATTATGTCCAAAACGCAATCTATTTATCGTGGTAATAAAATCTCTGTTGCAATCCTTCAATTGATTGTACCAGGGTCTGACAGGTTTGTTTTCTTGTATGCGATGCGGCCATACCATTTTCCTTTATCTTGGTCTTTCTTCCACATGTCTAACCATAACTTTTGAATTTCTTGGTCAATATATTGGAGACAATCAGTCATAGGAATCTCTATAACATTTTTAACATCAACTGAATTAATACCTTCATATGCAGTCCTATCAGCCATTTCCTTACCTGTTATACCTTTATGTGATGGCAACCATAGGAAGGCCACTTGAATATGCTCAAGGTGGTATTTATATATTATTTCTTTTATAAAAAAAAAGAGGATATAGTGAGATTTAAAATTAACTGTAATATTGGCTAAACCTTTTATTAAGCTTAAAGAATCTGTTACTATTAAACAGTTCTTAAAGTTGTGAATTTCGCGTATTCTTATTAATGCCCGATAGACTGCATATGATTCTGCTGTAAAAATTGAGCATGATTGGTGTAAAACAAAATATGTACAAAATTTGCTTTGTTGATCATATAGAGCAGAATGTACATAGTCACTCCCTTTACTTCCATCAGTATACATAACATCGTATGTTTTATTATTACTTAAAAATTGTAGCATATCTAAATTGTTGTTTATTGTGTTTTTCATTTCTGTTAAGCGTTGAAAAATACACTGGTAAGAAAAGGAGTAACATGGCCTTTGTCATTGTTTTCTTATTTTATAAAATTTCATATCTATTCCTAGAAGTATGTTGGGCAGTTCTGGAGAGATACCACTTAAGAGATCTATCCCTGTCGTTAATGATCCTAGAGATCTATTTATATAAGATAAAATTTTATTAATTATTAATTTGTTATTAGAGTATATTACTTTGAGAGAGTGTCTTTCTGCAAGCAAAAGCCGCCTCAAAATTAAAGGCATTATTTTTGTTTCAACTTCCATGGCCCTTATGGGAGTTGAACACATTGCACCAGATACTATTCTCAGAGCTCTGTTCTGTAAGATATCAAATTTATATGCATGCCTGCTGTTCATGTATGCAAGTGAGCTATAGTCTGACAATAGATTTGTACAAAATTGAAAGTATTTTGGGATCTGCTCCCCAGGATATACCAGCAATCCCTTAAGTGCACTTTTGGATATGGCTTTTATATGTTCTTCAAATGTTAGTTTTCTGTCTATTGTTATGCCCAAAAATTTCTTTGATTTTCCCTCCTCTGTTAATAATTTGTCCATTTTAAAAAATATTATAAATTGGGTTATCATGTCCAAAAGTCATTACACTGGTTTTAGATGGGTTAATCGTTAAACGTAAAATTTCATGATAATATTGAAAGAGTTGAAATAATGAATGGTTAATTTTGTTGATGGCAATCTGCAAATTATAATTGCTGCTATACAAAACAATGTCATCAGCAAATTGTAAAATATGTACATCACAACTATTTACATATTTACAAATTTCACTAGTATATATTGTACATTGAAGGTGATATTGCAGCACCCTGCATTGTACCTTTTGATGCAGTTTTTGGCCCAAATAATTGATTATTGTATTTTACATATAGTATTCTATTATTACAAAAATTAAATATCCATTTACTAAGCAGTCCTGGTATTCCTAATCTAGTTAAAATTCTAACAAGTATGGCAGGATCTACACTATCAAAAGCACCTTAAACATCAAGGAATACACAGTGTGTAACTTCTTATATTTTGTATGTTTCAGTTCAGAGATTAAACTGACAAAACTATCTGCACACCAACGCCCTCTACGAAATCCGTATTGAAATTGTGGGAAAATATGATTGGATTCAACATACCAGTCGAGACGAACTTTAATCATTTTTTTCAAATATTTTACCAAGACAAGAAGATAAGGATATTGGTCTGTAAGAACTGTGAAGGGATAACACATTGAGTTCTCCATGACTGTGGAATAATTTTCTTGTACCACAGTAGATTTAGGATATTAAGGAAAACCTTTTGAGCAGATTCATCTAAATTTTTAATAATCATGTAAGGATAATCATCGAAACCCGGAGTTGTGTTTTGTCTAGATTGTAAACTCATTGTAAATTCATTCCAGGTAAATGAATTAAGTAAAAATTTTGAATTTTTATCATCTTTGTTTATTTTATATGAATTATCTAAGTCATTAGTCTCAGTTAAATCTCTTTTATCGGATAAGTTCTCTAGAAATGGAGAAATAATCTCATCTCCATATGATTTATTGCCTACTCTTACACCTTTGACCATTTTGATGAGATTCCAAATCTTACTTATTGGAGTAGTTCTATTAAAAGAGTTACATAAATTATTCCATCCTATCTTTTTCTGTTCTGAGATAGTCCTTTTGTTTAATGCATCTTTTTTTTTGTAGTTTATATAATTATCTATATTAGGCTCACTTCTGTATAGTTTTAATGCATTATATAAAGCAATAAAAATAATCATAAAACCAAATATATTAAATTCACCGCGCCAAATGTCAAAAATGTAGATGCGAATATTTTATTAAATGGAGAGGTGGTAAAACCAGTGGAATCTGCTATATTTCTTGACATTACTCTTGATTCCAAATTGCAGTGGGGCCCCCATATTGAAGGATTGGCGAATAGGCTTAGTTCTGGAGCATATGCGGTTAAGAAAATCAGACGGTTAACTGACATAGATACGGCGAGATTAGTATACTTTAGTTATTTTCATAGTGTTATGTCCTATGGTATATTGTTATGGGGCAGTGCGGCCGATATTAATACTATCTTTGTGCTGCAGAAGAGGGCTATTCGCGCGATTTATAACCTAGGTCCTAAAGAATCATAAAGAGAATAATTTAAAGAAATTAACATTTTGACTGTTGCTTCTCAATACATTTTTGATAATGTTTTGTATGTTCATAAGCACATTGAGGAATTTTCTAGAAACTGTGACATTCATAATGTTAACACGAGGAACAAACATAAACTTGTTATGCCTACTACTCGGTTGGGTCGAGTTAGTAAGTCTTTTGTTGGGCGATTTATATGCTTCTACAATATGATCCCAGAAAATGTACAAAACAAATGTGTTACGAAATTTAAAAGAATTGTTAAAAAACGTTTGTGTGGGAAAGGTTATTATAACATAAACGATTTTCTTATTGACACCACGGACTGGGATTAAAGCAAACACCCTCAGGCTCTTTAATTATTAATGTTTATTGTACGATATTACATTGTAATCCATATTTTATATAAACAAAAAAGCCCGCTGAGTTTCTTACGCCCATTCTTCTCAGGTCTGAGGCAGTCTCTTTTGAATGGGTGGTAGATTTTTGACGTTCAATAAGTGATTATAAATCCTATTTTGAATAAAAATATTTGAATTTTAATTTTAATTTGAATAACACTTTGTTCACAAATATTATCCACCAAGGTGCTGGTTGCCTACTTACAAAGTTATTTCGTTTAGTGAACTTTGGAATTGTCATTTCTTTAAGAGTTTTTAAACGTACACAGAAATCATTTTAACTTGAAACTGGATTATGTAATTTTAAAACCAGGTTATCAAATAATGTTTTGGAGAGATTTTTATATGATACCCAATTAGCTTTTTTTATATATAAACCTATCTACTGGAGAATTTATGTGATATTTATCAATACAAATTGAGATCTCTGTTATTGTTGGATAATGGTAACTTCCCATAGTATCATCATGGACAGACCAATCGCAAAGTGATGCGAGGCCGCAGGAAGGTTTTCGCCCTTGGTTATTGACAGTAGTAAAATTGCCATCATTAAAAATACATAAGTCTAAGTTATCTATTACATTGAATAAATCCAGGCCTCTGCTTTTAGTTGATATACAACCAAATGCAATGTGATGGGCATTGAAATCTCCACCTATGAAAATAGGTTTTGGAAGATTATTAATAATATTTTGCAATCTATTTATTCTTATATGTCCCTTAGGAGGACAGTAAACACAAAGAATAGTCAAATTTCCACTACTAGTAGATAAGGACAGAGCAATGGTTTGAATATCTTCATAAAAAGAAGTGTCTAAGATATTATATTTTAAATGAGGTTTAATGAGTATTGCTACTCCATTATGATGGTTATTAGAGTTTTTATTATAAATATTATATCCCGGTATTTTAAAAATATTATCTTTAAATCAAATTTTCATTTAATAAACATATATCAATAGACTTTTCATTTAAAAATGTAGTAAGTAAGGGTTTTTTGCCATTTGCACTTTGTATATTGTATTGAGCGATCCGTAACTTTGATTGAGTATGGTATGGATCCATTATTTTAATTTTTATATTAAAGGATCTTTAATTCTTGCAACAGTGGTAGGAGCATCATCACATTTATTAGGCAGTTCCACCAATGTCTGTACTAAGGCCATCAGCACATCATTGTTGGCAACAATATGGTTTTTAATGTCTTGTTGTGTACAGAGATACTTATCATTATATACATTATCTACAATATTATTTACAGATTTATCTACAATTTTATTTACAGGTTTATTTATAATTTTATATATAGGTTTATTTACAATATTATTTACAAATGGTTGTTTGGGTGTTGAAAGGAAATCTAATTGTTTTCTTGTTTAAATTCTTAGATGTAGGGCTTGCATATGTTACTTTTTGTTTTTTTTCCATAATTTTCTTAATTTTAATTGGACATAGTTTGGAGATTGCTAAATGAGATGCACTGTAATTTACACAGCAGATTTCATTAGGTTTATTACATTCTTTAAACAAGTGATCACCTCCACATATGGAACATCTTTGCTTACTGTTGCAAATTTTGGCAGAGTGGTTGAATTTAAAGCATTTAAAACATTGCTGTAATGGTGGAACATATTCAAATACCCTATAAGAGAATAGATCGTATTGAACATTATCGGGTAACAAATTAGATAAAAAAGTTATGCTGACAGTCTGTAGTGGGACACGCTCTTTACCAATTTTCTTTGTAAATCTTCTTATAGCTATTATTGCGTATATGGAGCACAATTTGCTATAAAGGTCTTTGTTTGAGATATTGGTTGGAACAAATCTTATGACTCCAATTTTTTCTATTTGAGCAGCTGGAATAGATGCTATCATGCCATGTTTAGTTAAAAAATTACCGATATTAATAAAATTATTGGCTGTATTACACTGTTTAAAAATAACAGCTATTTTACTTGCGTTGACACGCTATCACGTCACACCTTTGATGTCATTGGCGAAAATATGGTTTAAATAAGTAGGGCTCTTGTTGCCCAGTTTTCCATTGCTCACTGACTCAACATGAACTTTAAATTCTGTATTTATCGTATTTTTGTCCTTCTCACCGCCTCCACCAGCATCAGGGATCAATCAATCATCATCAACGAGGGGGGCGGGTTGTCCCCGCCATCATTACCCTCCATCTCAGCAGCCACTCACTATATTATTAATTATTTTTAATAGCAAAACAATGAGAAATACTTGAATTATTAATATAAAATTCAAATTCAAAAATTTTTGTAAACCGCGCTAATTGAGGTTCCCGCCAAAAGTCCGAAAGAATACTAAATTTTTACCAAAGAATAGTACAAGCACAGCAGGTAATCTACATACAAAGTAATTCAACCTTATGTCTATGGTTCACATATCTCATCTGACAGTTGTTTGTGACGACATTTTGATTTATCTATCAAACGTCAAAACCCAATCTGACTACGTTCAATCGTCGATTGACGTTTCAACTTTTCGACCACAGACTAATTTGATGCTTACACATAATATTGTGTTCTGTGAACGAGAATAAGTGCTGGAGATTCGTGTTTACATATTTTATATTTTGTAATAATATTGAAAATTGAAATTATGTCAGTATTTTAGATCAGGAACATTTAGTGAATATGAGATCAGTGTTTACAATTATTATATGCGTGTTATTACAGACTGCTACTCTAAATTCCGACATTTATTGTGATAGTGAAAATGAAACATGTACACGGGATATTTCAGGTGAAAAGTTTATATTTTACGACGTAAATCCGCCTGAAGGGTTTAACCTGCGCCGCGACGTGTATATGAGGTTCGCCATTATGTTAGCTGAAGCTAAAAGAAACGGAAGAAAACGAAATTGGCACTTAGTTTTACCACCTTGGCACAATTTGTATCATTGGAAAAACGACAAGTCAGATCCAATTCCTTGGTCATCATTCTTCGACACTGTTTTACTCAAATCCTATACATCAGTTGTAGAACTGCATGAAGTTTTTTCTAATATTCAAGAACTTAAAATAGACCGATTATATGTCTTACAAAACTATCCGAATGCCTTTGAAAATGGTGATTTCACCGAAAAGTGGAAAGTTGCAGATACTTGTAATAATTATGAGCGATCTTTTTGGGGCTACAAAAATATATCAGTGAAGGAGGAAATTTGTATAAATTTTCAGGGTAAAATATCACAGCTCTGGGATGTGATTGCCTTACATCCTGCAGATAAACATGTGATGTTTAGTAATGGTGAGATACCATTACATGACACATATGGAACAAAAACATATTGGGATAGTAGAAGAAGTATGGTTTTTAATAAACAACTTATTGAGAAGTCTGAGCAATATATATCAAAGTATTTAAATTGTCATACAAAATTATGCAGTAATTACCTTAGTGTGCATTGGAGACGACAGGATTTCGCACAATATCGCAAGAATAAAGTTCCTTCAATAGCTGGTACTGCTAGGCAAATAGACAAAGCTATCAAGAACTTTAATTCATACATTTATAAGGTTTATGTTGCAACTGATGCTCCGTTTTCTGTGTTACGTCAGTTAGAAACAGAGCTAACCTATTATGGTTACACAGTATTCTATTATCTACCATCTGACGATGATATTGAAACATTCAAAGATGGTGGTCTTGCAATTATTGACCAAATAATATGCTCACATGCTGCATATTTCATTGGGACACATGAAAGCACTTTTACATACAGAATTCAAGAGGAACGAGAAATACTTGGGTTTTATAGTACAACAACATTTAATAGATTCTGTCCAGATAAGGGACAGTGTGAAAAACCGTCTAAATGGACTATAGTTCACTAGTAATACAAACTCAGTAAGTTTGATAGTTCACCGAAAATGTCACCAATAAGTAGGGCTCATATTTTAAGGTCACTTCTCCCTTTGAATCCTTTTGGGCTTTTTAGAACTATTTTTACTAGATATGAAATGGATATCAGGTATCAGGCTAGGTAATGTATGACAGGCTAGATTGAAAAAAAAAAGATATGAAAACTGTAGAAAATGTTAAGTTTGAGCCATATATCAATTAAATTTTTTTTTAACACTAAAAAATCCATACCGATACTGCAAGTTAAATTATGATGTATTAAGTTACACCAACTTCTCTAGAAAAACAGGACAAAAAAAATCTAGCTTCTAAAACTATCTTATAATAATATATTTTAGCAAAATTTGCTTAGTTTGGTTATTGTACCGCTTTAGTTGATTTGCAGCAATTGACTGCAGATAAAAATTGAGCTTGTTTGCAATTGCATTCTTTTATTGGAAAGAATAACTGGTATTACTTGCTGCAAGCCCAGAATGTTATGAATTTTGTTAATAGATTGGCACTATTTACCGCTACCACTCTACCAATATTTGACAGGATATCTGGTGTCTTGCCAAAGTTATCTGTTTCATCTCAAATTTATACTCAGAATGACAGAAGACTGACTATTGTACTGCATAGAGTGGTAGTGGTATATGAATGAACATACTTCAGCAATTTCACACACTTATACAATCAATATATATATTATGACCTGTATAGCCAAGTGGTTAGCGATCCTACCTACTAAGCTAGAGGTCCCGGGTTCAAATCCCGGTAGGTGCAAGCATTTATATGATGAATATGGATGTTTGTTTCCGAGTCATGGATGTTTAAATGTATTTATGTATGTATGTTCATATGAATTTATGTATGTTTAAGTAAGTTTATTGTATTAAATACATCCTTGTCTTGTAACCCATAACACAGGCTATATATTATGCTTAACTTGGGGCAAGATAATTATTATTATTATTAATATGGATCCAGGTTCAACATAGTGTACATTCTACTATCCTATATAATATATAGGACACTTTTTACACAAATTATCTTGCCCCAAGTTAAGCATAATATATAGACTGTGTTATGGGTTACAAGACAAGGATATATTTAATACAATAAACTTACTTAAACATACATAAATTCATATGAACATACATAAATACATTTAAACATCCATGACTCGGAAACAAACATCCATATTCATCATATAAATGCTTGCACCTACCGGGATTCAAACCCAGGATCTCTAACTTAGTAGGTAGGATTGCTAACCACTCGGCTATACCTCCCTGAAGCTAATATTGGTGTAATATTTGGGCCATATTGTGTGTATTATATGTACATGCAAGATTTAAGGAGAATAAATATTATTATACAAATTGAATTTATAGATACTTAATTAAATGGATAATGATGGAATCAAATATGCATCAGAATGTTACAGATATCAAAAAAAAACTTTAAACTGATATTAAAAGTATGTAACTTAATCAGTAAAAGGACATCAAAAACTTTTTTTTAAATGAAATGAGATGTATACAAATATTTTATACTAAACACTCCCATACATTCTAGTTTAGCTTAATTCTATTATTCTATTAAGCCCTTTTTATTCTGAGTTAGAGTATGTCTCTTAACTCAGTGTGCCGCTTGGCAAACGCCTCCTCTAGCTCTTTCCATCGGAGTCTGTCATGGGTCACTCTTCTCCAGTTCGGGCCTGCTGTGAGTTTGAGTTCATCCTCCCATCTTGTTTGAGGTCTCCTCTGGCTCCGTGTGCAACCTCTTGGATACCAATCTGTGACAATTCTGCTCCATTTCTCCCGGCCATCCCTCAACATGTGGCCAGTCCATCTCCACTTTTGCTGATCTATTTTATTAAGCCTGTCGGTTACTTTAGTTTTTTGTCTCAGGTCTTCATTTCTAATTTTGTCTAGTCTATGTGTTCCCGTCATACTTCGTTCCACAGATCTTTGGCAGTACTTAAGCCTGTCTCGGTGCTCATTATTGAGTGCCCATGTCTCAAGTTTAGCTTAATACTAATATTAAAGAAATTAAACTAACAATGAATGTAAACTTTTAATTGAATAATATTTATTTCTTAGTAAGTACAACATTTTGTATTCAAAGCAGATGTATGAAGTGTCATCCTTCTTATTTATTTATTTATGCAGTACAATGATCTTTCTACTAATGAAAACTCATTTTATGTCAATGATTTAAGCCACATAAATTCTGTGACTTTCTGCTAGTTGCAAAAAGCATCCCTTAAGTTTATGTAACATTAAATATAATACCGTCACAAATACAATTTTTAAACAAAATTTTATGAACAATGTGGGACTTGAACCCATGACCTCTCACGTTCTGTGCGAGTGCTCTCCCAACTGAGCTAACCGTTCGAGTAACGTATGTTCAACTCTCAGGTTCAATCTTAATTTAGATTAGTAAGAGCGACATCACAAGTCAATTCCTAATATGGAAGTATTGGGGTTGAGCATGTTATCAACTGTAAAGTAGATCTTGAGAATGAAGCCACAACCTGAGAGTTGAACAAAGCATACAAGATTTTATGACGATACGTCAATTGAATGGTTAACTCAGTAGGGAAAGCACTCGCACGGAACGCGAAAGGTTGTGGGTTCAAGTCCTGCATCGTTCATAAAATTTTGATTATAAATTTTATTTGTGTATTAATCCCAGAAGTGAGTTATTTAAAAACATAAAAAATTGTTTATAATACTGTCACTTTCTTTTTCATTTCACAGTGTCACAACTCACAGTCAAAGATATAATGAAACCAGAAACATTAAGTATGATTTCTGCAACATAGTGGTGAGCTGCCATCTGTTGTCACAGATAATTATTATTTATATTTTCCTCTTGTTGAATGGAGTATGTAGTTATCTGTGACTCCTAATAGTCATGATATAATATATTATTACTATTATTATACTAATCAAGAATAAGATACATAATAGTAAGGATATATTTGTAGGTATAATGAAACTCTACAAATGCCAGATACTTCTTGCCTGGAGTGCCATATTTACAATAAACAAATAATCACTATCACGCTCAAAAATTGTCTGAAGCAAAACTCTGCCTACGCGTCTATTACGCAGAGTTTTCATTCCTTTGTGTTTCGACCGCGGTTTGAATACAACGCCACGCAATGAAAACCTGTCCAAATAACAGTACATCAAAATATCAACCCAAAAGAATGGAGCGTCCTATTTCAGGTAAGTGCCCCCTTTAAATTAACAAAATTATGTAACTAACTTGACATTTTAATTATTTTGCTAAATAATTACATTTCAAATGCTAAAACAGAATACATCTCTAACGAAATGTGCGAGAGGTGGACGTCCCTTCTATTGAATAGTTGTGGCTAATTACTTTGAATATTACTGCGACGAAATAAGGTGTTAATTTGAATGCATGTTTTAACGTTATTCGGACATTATTGACGACCTTTTAATAGGCGATTGTGAGTGTAGTAGTTTATAGTATAGCAAGACATTAGAAATTTTTGACGACCTATATAGCCGAGTGGGTCCCGGGTTCGAATCCCGGTAGGTGCAAGCATTTATTTGATGAATGTGGATGTTCGTTTCCGAGTCATGCATGTTTATATGTATTTATTTATGTTTAAATAAGTATATTGTATTAAATATATCGTTGTCTTGCAACCCATAACACAGGCTATATATGCCTAATTTGGGGCAAGATAATTTGTGTAAAAATTACATACTTCAATGATTTCATCCCATTATTTTGGGTGCCTTGAGAGCAATGAGTGTTTGATATAGTTGTAAAAGTTGATAAGCTATGTACCAAATTTCTAACCATTGTCATAATTTTAAGATTTGATATTTTACTGGAGATAATGTACCTATGTGCCATATTAAAGTTAGTTTTACTTAATTATATGAATGTTATACAAATAATAATAATACTCATTGTATAATTTTCATTATTTTTTTGCTACTGCTTTTCGTGACTTGACATGGGTTGTGTGTTGAACTGTATTTTTTAAATTAAATATTATAATTTTTCATGATTATTTGAGCAAGAACAAATTTCAAGTTAAAACTAATTGTGTACACCAACCCTTCACCTAGTCTTTCACCAACACCCAAAAGAAATTAAAATAGAATAAAAACAAACAAAATATAAATATGTTTATTTCATTTACTATAAAATAAAGCATTTTGGTAACTTGACGATATTTGAAGTATTTTCTTAAAATTCATCATTCTCGAAAGGATGGTCCTTGTGTCCCAGCGACCTGAAATATTACAAATGTAGGAGCATTGGTTCATTGTATGTGACATGTTGACTTTATAGAAGAGTAATCAACATCTGTAAAGTCACTTGAGATGTTAAGATGATCACGGCCACAGTCCTCTGAAAGGGGTCATAAAAAGTCAAGCCGGCCCACATTCTAGCGCTCTACAAAGTGCATGTCAGGCCACATATGGATTATTGCTGTCATCTCAGGTCTGGCGCACCCTAGTATCAATCAGCTGGAACCATTTGACCGAGTGCAACACAGAGCTGCTTATTGACGGGGACCCAGTGCTCTGTGAACGACTAGATCGCTGTTTGTACTGTTTGACTTGACTCCTGACATAATTACGATATCATACCCACCATCTATATGTGTGGCGTTCCTCCAACAGTGCGATTTCAGGGAACTTTCTTCCAGATACAACCAAGCTGTGGAGAGATCTTTCTGTGCGGTATTTCCAAGACGATACAATATGGTGTACCTTCATCAAAAACGCGTATACGTTCCTTGAAATGCAACGCTCGTGTGATTCCTCTGGTGTTGCAAGAGAATGTGAGCGGCGGTGATCACTTAAAATCAGGCGACCCGTACGCGTATGAAATCTTGCAACGATGGCTTTCACAATTAATTATTAAATAACGAATACGGCTGTACGGGCTTGAACCCTATGCCTAACCTAATAATGGACGTAGAAATAAAAAAAAAATAACGAATGTCGCAAACGTCCGAAAATTTTAGGAACCAACTTCAACCTGTTACTTTTGTGTTACAAAGATTTTAAAATTTCACTCTCATTTTTTCACGCACCTAAAGAAGTATAACTTAAAAAAACAGCTCAAGTATGTGGTGTATACTCACGCGGTCATCGGCACGAATCTTCCATTGCAGTCGAAGGTGTTGATGAGTTGCACATCTTCAGCCGACAGCTTGAAGTCGAACACGTCGAAGTTGCTGGCGATGCGAGACCGCGTCACCGACTTGGGAATAACGATCACTCCCCGGTCTATCTGGTATCTGCAACCATTAACATAATATGTCGACTCAAATTTTTTCGTCCATTTTTGGCATGTGGCATTACAGTCGGCCATGGATTAGGCTTCCAAGCCGGTCCAAGGTTCGAGTCTCCTTAAGAGACGCCCTGCGACTGTTGTTGCGAAGTATTTTCGGCCTACACGGCCCACGTCCTATGTCGCTGTTATAACCTTTAGCAGCATAAGTGTTTAGTCGGTAGGGGCAGACATATGGGCCCGGTTTTGGGGTCGTCAATACGTAAATGTATTTAAATCCCCTCAAAAAAAAATTAAGTCAGTTTGGCTGAGTAGTCTAAAGTGGCAGATTTAAGCTCTAGTTTCCAAGAGGGAGATTTTGTTTTTATTATAACTTGACTCTTATATGTATATAGAAGTATTGTGGGATTGTTTCTTACTACAGGTCTAAAGAAAAGATCCAATGGTATATGAAAATGGTCGCAATGCCTTCCTTACTCTTTCCAGAAAAATTTCTTGTAGGGAGTAATTTGTCAAATATAAGATACCTGTAGAATATAGAGAGGTTATAGAACCACCAAACCTGATCAAAACTTGAGCGACAGTCTTGCCCAGTCGAGTGGCAATGGCCTTCAGTTTGGGGTCATCCATGAGCTGGGGATCTCCCGGCTTGGCCCATGGTCTGTCCGGAGAGCCCAACGGGGAGTAAGCTGTTATCTTGATGCCTCGTGCTTCGCAGAAATCCTTGAGACGTTGTTGGTTCAAGTATGGATGACATTCAATCTGTAACATACAAAATAGTATGCCATCAAAAACATAACTTGTTAAAAAAAAAACAAGTCTCACAACACAGTACTGCTATCGTAAAAAGTTGTAAGGTTGATGTAATACCAAGTCGGTAATTTTATTTAGTCCCTACTTAAGAGTCCTTCTGTCTTAAGTTATTCAAATTCAAAAACACTTTATTCATGTAGGTCACGGAAATGACACATATGAATGTCAAAAAAAATTGTTTCTTATTGAATTTACCGCTACTTCGTAAAGGGTTGAGCTAATGAGAAGAAGTAGCAAGAAACTCATTGCCACTCTTTTAAGTCAAGATTTACATTTTAATTGTTTAATAAATCATTTCAATTACAATATATGCAAAGTGACGCAACAAAAATACTCAAATGTCAAAAACTTAAGCTTACACGAGTAAGTCAAAAAGAGAAAAAAAAGTAAATTAATACTTATAAACACAAGAGTTATTGAGTATAGTAGATGCATCAATCCACACATACCGTAAATAAATAGAGGCATTATGTGAGCATTTCATTAAATAAAATATATAATAACTTTAACTGAAATAATAATAATAAAAAACACATCAAGCACACCTCCCGGTACCAAGATCATCCAGCCACCATATATTACATAATTAGCTAACCTAACAATATCTTAAAGTGACCACATCAATGTTGAAAATAATTTACGTTTCAAATAAATAGATTTAACTTGGCCATCACATGAAAACACAGTGATGTTTTTTTTTTATAAAAACATAATGTATCTTATAAGTGTTGCATAGATTATTTAGTGCTTTTCTGTGTCTACTAGAAGTGCCTTTTACTGATAGGTCAGTCAGTGAGTGAGTGACGAAATTAAAAAACTTTGACCAGTTACAACTCTTAAACCATTGGTTCAAATTAAATGAAATTTGAAATAATCCGTGTTGTCTGCTTGCTTACTTAAAATTCAAACAACTTAACAATATGTTATGTTTTTAAAGTGATAACCCTCACTTCTAGGATAAATACACAAATAAAATTTGAAAAACATATGAACGATGCGGGATTCGAACCCACGACCTCCGGCGTTCCGTGCAGATGCTCTAAACAACTGAGCTAACCGTTCGAGTACCGCGTCGTTATAAAATTCTGTTTGCTTTGTTCAACTTTACAGTTGATAACCTGCTCAACCCCAATATTTGCATATTAGGAAATTGACTTGAGATGTCGCTTTTGTAAATCTAAACAAAAGCAGGTTATCAACTGTAAAGTAGATCCTGTAGATGAAGCCACAACCTGAGAGTTGAACAAAGCGAACAGAATTTTATAACGAGGCGGTACTCGAACGGTTAGCTCAGTTGGTTAGAGCGCCGGCACGGAACGCCGGAGGTTTTATCCACAACGAAGTTATAAGAAGTCGAAAATGGCCTGAAGGGCTTCGAGAAAAGGATGATACAGCCCTGCTGCTGGTCTTTGCTCGACTTGGCAATTGATGGGCGACAGTTTTTATCTGTGACACTGTAGATTTTTGCTGTGTGCGTGTGCTTTTTTGGCGACAAAAACAATACAATACAAGGCTTGTATTACGAAATTCAAAAGAATTGTTAAAAGACGATTAGGTTGTGGTAATGGTTATTATATTATAACTACCAAAAATGATATCATACCACAGATTGGGAATGAAGCGACCGCCCGCGCCGTCAGGCTATTAAAATTATAAATTTGTAGCGCAGTTTTATTAAAAATAAGAAGCCTGCTGAGTATCTTACGAACGTTTTTCTCAGGTCTAAGGCATTCAATTCCGAATGGGTGATAGTTTTTGACTTTCTATAAGTTACCTATTTACATTACCTTATTACAGCCATTGTAATACTCTTTTTTGATCCAAATGCTTTATGTTTTCTTTAGTGTTAATTCCGCCAATATTTGTCTTTAAACAATTCGACACGTGTTTCACCTCTGTACGAGGCATCCTCAGGACATGTTAACTCGCCAAAAGCTGGCACGAGACTAGTAGTTCAGTCTCGTGCCTCGAAACTTAAAACATTTGGATAATTACGGATTTCCGCAAAGTAATGCCAACTTCAATAAATTTAGTCCTTTTTTTATTCAAAAGAGTGGCCGTTGAGTTACTTGTATGTTCTTCTCACCAGCTCTACCTTTTCCGAACATATGGCAGATTCAGTAATTTAAAAGAATTATTTTTAGTGATGATTGAAAAATGTATAAATTGAATTGAATTCACGATTTTTTGAATTTGACTTTGAATGCATACCCTACCTGGTTGACAACTGGTTTGATAGTGGCCACTTCCAGAACCCTGGTGATCTGCTTCGAGTTAAAGTTTGACAGGCCGATGCTCTTCACCAGACCTTCTTTAACAAGGGGTTCCAAGGCCTTCCAGGTGTCCACATAATCAACATCAGAGAACTGGATTTTACCGGCTTCATCCACGGGGAAGTTCTCTGCACCTTCCTAAAAATTATTTTTTAATGTTAATGATAAAAATTTTAGTAGGCTCTTTAAAAAATGCAAAAATCTATACGAATTTAGTTTGTACCAAATAAATGGACGACGCGATCGCATCCGCGGCTCTCATACGCCTCAAAGCTCTTACCAACTAAATTAAGTTTTATACAAAAGGCATTTATTTTCTTTTTGATTTATTTATTTAATCCCAGAAGTGTGGTAGATCTCTTAAAAATAACAATTTTTTTAAAAATAAAACTCTTTGAAAATAAGATTCTTTTTTAAAAATGGAGATTATGTTCTTTAGCTACTTATATAAAGTACACTTATCTCCACACACATAGTTATTCCTTATTACTTAGCTAAGTATTCCTTAGTGCTAAGGAATACTTGGCTAAGTATACATTAATCTAATAAGCAGAGTTCTATCCAAGAGACGTCACTTTTGGTTTTTCCCTAGCTAAGGAAACATTTAAGCATATGGCTGAACTTTCATTATCGACAGGATATCCATAAAATCAGTGTTATCAGTAAAATAAATGCAAAACAAGACAATTTAATTTCTTAGCACATAAATTTATTCATAAACACGTCTTATTTTTGAGTAAAAAATCCCTGTTTCATATTCAATTCAATTCGAGATCACTCCTCTAACTACCACAGCCTATATCAGCATACTGACCGTGAGATCTGACATCGAGCGTCGTACAGTTCCGTGGTCACTCGGAAGAGAAGGCCAAACTGGCCTCTAAAAAGCTTAGTCTACTCAGTAAGGCGATACAGTCATTCACTATAAACCACCGCCTGCAACTATATAAGGCGCAAATTCAGCCTTACATGGAGTACTGTTCTCACCTCTGGGCGGGCGCTCCTCAGAACCAGCTTCTTCCAACGAAGAGCTGCTCGAATCATCGGCGTTCGTAGAGATGTGGGTTCTCTCTGCGTCTACTACCGCATTTATCACGGGAAGTGCTCAGAGGAGCTGTTCGGGTTGATTCCGGCGGCCAAATTTCACCACCGGACATTGCGTCAAAATGCAAAATACCACCCGCATCACGTTGACGTCTGGTATTACACAACCACGCGTTTTATAAGAAATTTCTTGCCTCGCATAGCCACTTTGTGGAATCAATTACCAGCAGCTGTTTTCCCGAGCCGATAAGACTAAGGGACCTTCAAGAAAAAAGCATACACCTACATTAAAGACCAACACCGCATCTCTTGACACCTGTTGTTGCGGATGTCCATTGCCTCACCACTGAGCGTGAGCCTTTTGCCATTTTGCCCTGCCCTTTCTTATTTAAAAAAATAAATAATAGTTAAAAAAAACTAAAAAGCACGCTTTATATAAAATTCAACTAAAAAATAGAAAATAAATTTAAATTGAAAATAGTGTAAAAAAAATATATCTTACTGTAAAAAAAAGCGTGGGGTGTAGAAGAATTATTATTTTAATAATATCTTAAAAAGAACCCCACGCTTTTTTTACAATAAAATATATTTTTTTACACTATTTTCAATTTAAATTTATTTTCTATTTTTTAGTTGAATTTTATATAAAGCGTGCTTTTTAGTTTTTTTTAACTATTATTTATTTTTCATTTTTTAGTCAAATTAGTGTAATGTCATCGATCCTCGATAAATCTACAAAGTTTGAACGAAATCTAGCCGTTTAAAGTGGGTCAAAATCGCGCCCAAAGAAGTCGGTTACAAACATACAGGTGAAGCTAATATAAAGCGTATAAAAAGTTAGAGAGACATACCTTGTACGCCTGTGGCCAGTGAATCAGATATAAGTCCAGGTATTGAGTGCCGAGATTCTCGAGGCTTTTCAGCAGTGCACCTTTCACGAGGTCTGCTCGGTGGAAGGTGTTCCACAGCTTGGAGGTGATGAAGAGTTCTTCGCTGTTTGAAATACAAAAGTTATTAAAGTTAACTATTAACTTATTTGCTGTTACTTAGTTGACGTCATATAAATAATTTTTATATGACGATTACGTTAATCGATTTTCAACGGTTTTTGTAGACTATTTCACCTGGTATCAGGGTGTCGTCGGGTGCGAACCCCACTACAAAAAATGTTTTCTTCATAACATTATATTTTTATTTGAAAAATAAGTAAAAATGTATTAAATCTAATATATAAAATTCTCGTGTCCCGGTGTTTGTTACCAAAATCCTCCGAAATGGCTGAACCTATTAGTATGAAATTTTGTGAGCATGTCCTATAGGTCTGAGAATCGGCCAACACCTACTTTTCATACCCCTAAATGATAAGATATACACCCACCCCTAAATATATTTATTTTTTTGACAATTTATTTTTAATTTTTATTATGATTCAGCATTGAAAAATACATACGACATCAAATTTTCGCCCTTCTACGATCTACAACTATATATAGCTACTTTTATATTTATTTATTAAATTCCGCCAACAAGGTATACACGAATATAAACACAGTATAATAAAAAAACAATAACATTCATATGGTAAGTGATGCCTCAATTATAGGCGAAAATGACATGCTATTCAATTAAATTAAGCCACAAAAAAAAATAAGAACTATAATATATTATATATCTACGAATACAATCTTAATATAAATTTACACAAAATATTATCGAATAATAACGATATATCCATTCCATCCACAAATTCGCTATAAGGTTGCAAGATGGCAATAGAATACAATAATTGTAGTACGATATATCTGGTAGGTCTGAGAACCGGTCGTCATCTTTCTTATATCCCAAAAATTTTAATTATTGATTTTTTTTATTAGTTTATAAGGCAATACAACGTTTGCTGGGTCAGCTGGTAAATATATAAAACTTATTTTTCTTTTCTTTCAATTATTATCTGGCGACACGGTATTGCCCCCGTAATTTGAGCAAAATCGAAGCACTTCTAGCAGACATAGAAGCTTCAAATTTAGAACAGAATTAGTGGTTAGAGTATAAATACGACGTTACGAGCAGGACGTTCAGCTGATGGTAATTGATACACCCTGTCCACTACAATGCAGTGCCGCTCAGGATTCTTGAAAAACCCAAAAATTCTAAGCGGTCTACCACTGCGCTCATCAGTGATGAGCTTCTGCACAGCGTCCTTCAGACCGAAACACAATAATGCTTACACATAACTGCACATAATGCTTACAAATTCAAGTATTTGGAGTAAATGTATACCTAAATCTATTATAAAATTAGCCAGTATTAATTATTATGTCTGTGAATCTAGTAGACATTATTTTTATTAAAAAAATTCAGTTTTAAGTGTGAAGAATTATTTTAATTTTATTCTGCCATACGTCTATATAGAAGTTTAACTTCATATATTCATTTAGAGTTGACAATTTATTTAATTAACTTTGAATGACAGAGTTGTCAGTGGCACTTAAATGAAAAACAACATGGCGCGTAACCGAAAATCGTGACGATTTGCTATAAAATTTATCTCATACGTCGATAAAGAAGTTTCACTTTAATAAGTTTCATATTATCTTACCGTTTCACTACGCCTTCCTTGATCTTGGCGCTGATGGCGTCCCCGACCTCCTTTTCGTTCCCGTAGACGAAGGCACAGTCGATGTGTCGGTAGCCAATATCAATGGCGTCCTTCACCGCCTGCGTCACTTCTCCAGGTTTCGACTGAAAACAAAAACAAATTGTTACCCTAACAAATAAATATATCAACTGTTGACTATAACAGCTAAGAAAATTTAACAATCTACACTGACAATAAACAACCTATCGGTCTATTAGACAGAGTTTTTGTTCAGTTGTGTGTGGACCGCGCTTTGAATACAACGCCACGCAATAACAAAGTTTTCAATGAAAAAAAATTTCAAATAACTGCATATCCAATCTTAAAAAGGATGGAGTGTATTGTGATGAGTGTAGCTCCCCTTAAATTAACAAAATTATGTAACAAACTTAACGTTTTTAATCATTTTGCTAAATAATTACAATTAAATTACTAAAACAAAATGCAACACCTACGAAATGTGCGAAGGAGACGGACGTCTCTTTCGCACATTTCGCACCATAATTATATATATATATTTCCACGTATATAGTCACTCATCACGATATATCTGGAACCATAAGCCGTAGAGACTTGAAATTTGGTAGGAATATTCCTTTCGCCGAGTAGAGGTCAGCTAAGAACGGATTTTACGAAATTCCACTCGCAGGAGTTTTTTTTATTATTAACAGAACAACGTTCGGTTCATCTAGTCAATAATAATACAATTAACTTTGAACATTACTGCCTCGAAATAGGTGTTAATTTGAATGAATCATTTATTGTTATCTGTATGTCAATGCAATTTGGACATTTTTGAAGACCTTTTAAAAGGCGATTGGAAGTCTAATTCTTTATAATACATCAATGTAATTCTAATTAAAACTATCTACTTAGGTAGGTTGAGGTTCTGTGTGATATTTAAAGGACAACATGATGTGTCCGTGAAAATTCTCAGCAAGAGTTGTATATTGAATTTAAATTGAAGTTGACATAATATAAGAGGAGAGGTATGTGTGTGTGTCCTTGTGCGGTGTTTCCGGGACAATACGACATGGGTACCAAAAGCGCGTACACCTCCCTTAGTGGCTGGCAATGCTCTTGTGATTCCTCAAGTGTTGCAAGAGAATGTGGGCGGCGGTGATCACTTAACACCAGGTGACCCATACGCTCATTTGTCCTCCTATTCCATAAAAAAAGAGAGGGAGAGAGGCACAATAATTTGCAATGTCAGTCATTACGTAAAACTAATGTTGCCACTTGACATTCATATTTATTTATACACTGTGTGACAAAAATCCTGTTGTTCCATATACATAAAAATATAATAAAAAAGTCAATTCGGAGGAGTGTGGCAACTAATAGTGTGAAATGAGAATTTTATAGATATCATTACTAATAATATCAGTAATGCTCTACTATATTGTAATACTTGATAAGATAATTGTCAATACACACAAACTGGTAAGCCGCAAACAGATAAATATTTACCGTACTGATAGCAACATGCTTTGTGTATTTGTAGAAGACTTGGAAATAATTAGATTGAATGTAATAAAAGTACAAATATATAGTTAATTTCTTTGATTCAAATGATGAATTGATTATTAATTTAAATATAGTCTTATTAATGTCAAAGATTTTACCACACTGAATGATAGGTTAATTGAATAAATTGAATGCGAAGATGTCGCTAGAAGCTCATTGTAATTCTTGTAAATCAATATTTATAAAACATGGTCATGCTCTGCAGCACCTAGTTTAAAGTGTCAAAATCATCAACATTTTTAACCTTTTGCTTGTAATACATAATTATTTCAGGTAAAGATCAAAGTTTATAGATATAATAAAAAAAAGGCATAAAGAGGCATTTTTTTTCTCAAAATTGATTCCTTTAGAATTCTTTTTGATGTCATTTCTAATATACTAGATACTACTACCGCTTCGGAAACAAATGGCACTCTGAGAGAGAATCAGTGGCGCAAGATACTCTCCCAGCATTCTTTTTTGCGCTCTTTTCAATAAAAATATACAACATTGTACCTATCATTTCTATCGCTATAAAATAATCATAATCTAGTCCCAGGCTGTCCGATCTCTTAGATATTCAGCTGTGGAGTAATAGGATTTATGACAGAGCCATTTTTTTATAAAACATTTAAAGTTATTTATAGATAATGCCTAAACAGTGGCTGGAACTTTAATACAATAGTGTATACATTTACCCTTAAACCTATTATGTATCATATGAAGCCTACTAGAATTAATTACAAGCAATCCCTTATTTCTAGTGTTATAATAATCAAAATCACGAGTAAGAGCAAAAAGGTGATGATTTTTGTGAATGTATATTAAATTTTCATAAATTTACTGACAATGAACAATCATAATAGTTCTTCTTTACATTTTTCTTTGAGAGGCTTTACCCTAACACACTTAATTGGACATAAAATTAGCACAAAGTCAAAGTATAAAGAGAATAGACATAGATTTATTAATAAAACTTTAAAATTAATATCTCGTAAAGTAGATGTTTCCGCGGAAAAATTATAGTCCTATTGGATTCCAGATTTATTTTTTCTCGAAATATGAGCCGACGAATTATTTTATTAATTTAATATTAATTACTAGAATTCCCAACGCCTAAGACCGGTGACATAAAATGAACAAATAGCGAACATAAGTATATTACCAATATTAAAATATTTCTGATACGAAATTTATACAATTTAATTAATTAAATTTATACAATAGGCTAAATTAATAACTATTTCTATATTACTATACTTATAGTATTAATGTAAGAACTTACTTTCCAGGTTCCTATTCCAAGAATTGGGCATTCGGTCCCATTCTCCAGCTTCACCATTGGTACTTTTGATGCCATATTTCACAATAACCGGCGATAAATTTTTAGATAATATTTATTTTAATTTTTTTGTAATACTCGACATCAAAGTTCTAACTTCATAAGTTCTTTCAAAGTTCCAACCAAAGAGAATTTAAACGCTACGTTCAGTTGCAACCTATTTTATATTACCTACCGACTTCTGGAATTCTGTTCCCTGTTGACATATCTAAAACTCTTCTCTGTCATCTGTCATCTGCCTGGACTGTTGACTGTTGAGCACAGAGTACTTATACTTCCTCCAGTGATTTTCTGGTGTTGCAAGATTACGTGGGCGGAGGTGATCACTTAACATCAGGTGATCGGTACGCTTGTTTGTCCCCCTCTTCCATAAAAAAAAATTAGAAGAGCGAACTCTTGAACAATTAGTTAATTTACATAGAGTAAAAATAATTGTTTGTGCTCTTGAATATTCCTCTTTCTGCGAAGTTGTCAAGTGTCCGTGTTTAACAGTCAAGAAGGTCAATATTTTTTTTATTATTAAGTACGTAGGTCGGACCATTATCAGACTATAAGTATTAACCTATATTGTGCTCAATGATTTTTTTTTATTTCCAAATAGGATTTAAAATCACTAATTGTAAGTCAAGTCTTCCACCTATTCAAAAATTTGTATACCTAAGACCTGAGAAGAGCGGGCGCAAGAAACTCAACATACAAAGTGTAGGTATTTGTTTTGTATTTTTTGAGGAATAATGTGGTAAAAGCATATAGCCCAACAAAAGACTTATTAATCCAAATTAACGGAGTAGTAGTAATTAGTTTGTACGTATGATATTAAACGTTGTCAGTATTTCAGTTATGAATAGATTCTGTGATTTAGGATGCCTTGTTATCTGAGAATGCAAAGTTTTGTAATGAATATTCAAGTTTGTATTTTTTTTATGGTATAGGAGGACAAACGAGCGTACGGGTCACCTGTTGTTAAGTGATCACCGCCGCCCACAATCTCTTGCAACACCAGAGGAATCACAGGAGCGTTGCCGGCCATTAAGGAAGGTGTACGCGCTTTTTTTGAAGGTACCCATGTCGTATCGTCTCGGAAACACCGCACAAGGAAGTTCATTCCACAGCTTTGAAGTACGTGAAAGAAAGCTCCTTGTAAACCGCACTGTGGAGGACCGCCACACATCCAGATGGTGGGGATGATGATGATGATGTATTAGAAAAATTTGAAAATTTCAGCGGAAATATAAGTATATTTAAATTAAGATAAATCTTTTATAATTTATATCGTGCACGACAAGAGTTAACAAATAATCAGAGATAAAAAGGTCTTGAATTAATATTATCGTCGTCGGTCATGGTCAACTAATTTTATGGGTGGCGTTTTGTATATATAATAAGCGGCGAATGATATGGTTATTTGCTTTTTTACAACTTAAATTGTTGGAAAATAGTTCGTTTAAATTTTAAGAAATTAAATTCACTATCTATTATATTTATTTAACAACAACAATACTTGAAATACTAATACATATCTATTTCAATAAGTTTTTCTTCTACGATTCTAATCGTTGCTTGCTAACGGTGGACGGTCTTAATAATTAATATTTGTATTAATAAAATATTTGTAAATATTTTTATTATACATGTGGTATAAAGTATCAATATAAGTGTGTTGACAGGGATAAATGTCAGCCTAGAAACTGGATCTAACACTCACCCAAATTTCTAGTTTCTTTATTCAGACACGATAATACTTTGCTTATGTTACTTCACAGTATATTTAAATTGTCACAGTGATGTTTATTGAAAAATAACGTTGTTATTATTGCAAGCCAAACTTGTCATATCCATTTTGTTCGTGCCTACTCATCGCTGTTATTTAAAAGATAATAATTTTATGTCACTCATATTATCGTGTACGTGAACACAAACAATAAAAATCTGTGATACAATTTGCCCCAAAGCCACTATCATTGTAACGGTCATGGCCAAACAATTTATGGCTTACTGCCACCATTATGATTTTATGTTTAGGCACGTATCTACCTACCGTACAAGTGTAACCATAATTTATACTATAGAAACTAGATACGTACAGTTTCTATAGTATAAGGTGTAACGGGCACTTGTAACTGGACAGATAGTAGGATACGATTTGTTTTATTATTTTTAGTGTTTCCAGTGAACTCATGGAGTGTAGTTTAGACCAACTTGAGAGATAGGATAGTTCTTATTTCGATTTGGTACCTATAATTATTTTTATTTACAATATAGAATTTATTTAGACATGGTTTGATAGTTCTGCTCTAAAACAATTTCATTATAAAAACAGGGAATATGTTTTACGAAATATAACTTGAAGTGATGAAATATTATTGACAAATTCATGAAAAAAAAGTATTTTATTTATTATGTACAGAACAACGTCTGTCGGGTCAGCTAGTATTGTATTATTCAAACAAAACAAATATTATAAATATATTTACAATACTATGATTACATTAAATTAAAACTATCGTAACGGGGAAGTGTACCAACAATAGGTACTGGCAACATTGGATAGCTAGGCTGATCCGTTGACTGAAATAGCTGCCAGGTTGGGTTAACAGTGGACCTATTGAGGCTTTTAGATAGTATTTTGTACACTCTTTTCACCTCGACAAAAAGATGTTTGACTACACTGAGACCAACATATTTGCGACGTTTGTATTCGGCAGTCTAAGCAGCAACCCCAGCACCAACTAACGTAACTTGGACATGAGAAGGAGACAGAGTGTCACGTTTCCAGAATTGAATAAACGCAACAAGATTTATGGATCATTGGGACGTTTAGCTTAGCGGTTAAAACTTTGGAGGCGTTAACAAATTTATTTTATTGAATCCCAGAAGTGAAGGAAATGACATAAAAATAATATTGCAGATAACAACGCGGTACTTTGATAACCAGTGACATACTGATATGCCTAACTTTAAGATTAGTCAAAATACGATGACATAAAAATACAGTTTGATGTGATAAATATTAACCTCAAATTAACCTTTTGAACTTTGGTCATACCACAGAGTAGGGATGGATACTTATTTTATTTTATTCGGAAACTTACAGTTTTCATATATATGTATTAACAAGAGCAATTATCGTAATATACAATAAGTAAAATACAGTAACTAAGAAGAAAAATACAACAAGAATCATATAATACTAGCTAAATCTATTCAAGGCTCAATTAAAATTAAATACGTATTAAAGTCATACTATAATGATTATTATTCCGCGTTGGCGGAAACTATCTTGGCGCCTCAATAAGGCTACTGGAACCCCAAGCGCTGGCAGCTATTTCGGTCAACGGATCAGCCTAGCTATCCAGCGCGGAAATGCTGCCAGTATTCTTGGTACGCTTCTACGTAATAATAAAAATTTGTAAAATAAAAGGACAAAAAGCTACATATAGGCCGATACGTACATTCATATTCTAGCCATAGTTTTTGTTACAATTAAAAATGCATTATTTTTTTATGGCGTAATGATTGTATTTGCGGTATTTACTTGACAGTTATCACGACTATCATATTCACTAAGCATTGTCACACAAACAACTAAATTATTCAAGCTCTAAAGGTTGATTTATCCAATATACGATAATTAATATTTAAACATTTTATTTTTTATGAAATTCATAATGCTTTTTAACTTTGAACATTAATCATATATTAGATGCAGCACCTGATAAACTAAATTATTATGAATATTACAGTGATTATCTTGTATGCTCTTCTCACGAGCTCTACTTTTTCCCAAAATATGGTAATTTCAATAATTATTTTTTATTTTATTTTAATATGTGAGGAAGACTGTGAATGAATGCCACATATCTAGATGGTGGAGATGATATCGTAATTTGTGGCGTGTAGTGCCAAGGTGGAGTTCGGCGGCAGGAATCAGATCAAACAGCTCTTCGAAACACTGCTTGATAAATGTGGTGGAAGGCACACAATGAAGCGACGTCTCTACGCAACGCTAAGTGATCTAGCTATTCGCAGCACTAGGTCCCCGATAATGCACGCGGTCTAATTGTTCGTGCCGATACTGGGGCGTGCCAGACCAGATATAACAGCAGTACTCCATATGTGGCCGGACCTGCGCTTTTGAAGAGCGCTAGAATATGGGCAGGCTTGAAGTATTGCCGTGCTCTACTTATGACGTCCAGCCTATCTGTTCCAATGGGAATTTTAGTTACACCAAACTATGACTGACGCAGGATGATGAGGTTGTACTTTTTTGGTCGTTGGTGAGCATTTTTGTGAGATATTAGCGTTCACTTTCTCATTTTGTTTGGTGTAGTGCTCTTCAAATGTGAAAATTTTAATCATAAAAATGATATATTCTGTACACTTCACCTGCTTATCGGGACAGCAAGTATTTTGAATGAGATAAATTTAGATCTTCTATATCGACGATAAGCGCCAAGCTTCATGTTTTCTTTGGTGATACGCAAAAGAGTCCTATCGCGAATCTTCATTTCTCGCTATAATTTTTGAAGATATACTTCTTAAGGCGTATCAGGGAAAAATTAACAGAGAGAATTTATACCATTTCCGCGTACACCGTCCCGCAAATTCGACACCCTGACGTTAGCTGGTCAACTAGACCATTTGTATCGTACTTCAGCTACCAAGCCAACTCATATATGAGTTACAAGAGGTCTATAGAATCACAAATAATGGACGATATTTTTTTAGGTTTAATAAGTGACAAAATAATGATATTTAAATACACTTTATTAAAATAAATAATGCGGTATAATAATTGCTGCTAGACAACTGCAATGACAACCGTTTCTTAATATAAATTATTTCATAAAGAGTAATAAAGAATAAACTGTATAAATATAAATTATGGCATAATGGATGCATCAACCTTTAGAGCTTGAATTCATATGTCAGTCTATTTTCCCAAGACGTACCCTTAAGATTTTATAGCATATAGAATGCGTGACCAATTTTGATATCGCAATGTATACATTAGCTTGTAGCTTTATATTCAAAATACGCCAGTACGGAGTAACGCCAAGGGTGGCTGACTGAACGTAGTGCTTAAATTCTCTTTGTGGCTGACTTTAAGGCTATTTACGCCTTGTCAAATGTCATTCAGAATCTGTTTCAATCACAATAGGTTCGCTTACCTTGTCTATCTCATCTGTATAATTGTGTTTTTTTTGCACTAAATGAAGTTAGTACAAACCTGGGTTAAATTTCTGCAATCGAGCGAATGTCAAGAGAATATAATAAGTACTTAAATAAAACACCAAACTTGGACATTGGTGCAGATAGGCTTACAACATTAATATTTAAAAAAATAAATGTACTAAAGTTCATAAGAAGTAAGTACAGCTGTTTTGTATTGGATTTAATTTTAATATATTGATAAACTGTAATTTTACTAACATATTCAATTATTGTAATCCAAGTTGTTATAGTAAGGAAGGTAACAACTAATGAATGATGTGTAACCCTGTAAGTTATCTGTACACTTAGATACATTTTTTTTTAAATTTTGTATTAAGTATGTATTACAGTTTTAGTGTGCGATTGTTGGGTTGCCGTATAAATAAATCTGAAACGGAGAAGCACTCTTTCGCACGATTTGTTTGTCTAGCGCTAGTAGGTATATTGTTAGTCTATGGGTTGCTTATAAATACTCTCCTCCGAAACGGCTAAGCCAATTTGTATATTGGGTAGGCCTGAGAATCGGCCAACATCTATTTTTATACCCCTAATTGATAAGGATCATCCACCCCCATATGTTTTTTTTTTTTGCACAATTTTCTTTATTGTTATTTCATTATGATTTAGCATTAAAAAACATACAACTTCAAATTTTCACCCGTATACGATCTGCCTGTTTTTTAATCACAATTTTTATGTAATTCTATTCCATCCACTGCCACAGATCTGCAATAGGATTGCAAGATGGCAATCGAATATGAAAAATTTTACTTATTGAATTTTTTTATTACCTTAATAAAATTGGCAATACACAATTGGTGGGTCAGCTAGCACTATTATTATATTTTTTAATCTATACTTTTGAGAATTGCCTTAATTTGCCAAGTTAAAGTTGCGCGCCTAAAGAATTATTCACTTTTAAGATATTATTTAAATTCTTACCTTCCATGTGCCCAAGCCAATAACAGGAATCGTTTTTCCATTGTTGAATGTTACCACCGGAACTTTTGGCGCCATTTTAATTTTCAAACGTCGTACGTTATCGCGAGCACACGGCTAACTAAACTTTTTGGAGTGGAATACAATCACTTCAGGTTATCTTTATGGCGTGGGTTATCTTGAAGACAATAATCTTGTGGTAAGATGGTGTTACGTAATAATTGGTTCTATAACTATCGAATATTTTTCTCCTGGGAATTTTATAATTTATGCTCTTGTTACAAAATTCTAAGCTGTTTTAAGGCAGTAAAGTTAGCAATTCCTGACGACGAGCATTTTGATGAAACGAAGTCATGGGCCTAAATACACCCGGGTAGTGCAATCGCGCTTTCACACGAGGTACCTAGTGCTAAACTACGTATATTTCTTACACATTTGTTTTTGTATGTACGAAGATTGACAAAAAGGCTAGACCCGGTAAGTAATAGGGATCTGGGTAACAGGTAGTCAAGAAGTAGATACAGCGTCATCTATATCATGAATGTGTTACGAGTCCATCGCAGAGTTGGGCTGGGCGGAGAACCGGCCAACGGGCGCTGCTTGTGGTCCTGTCTTCGGGGATTTTTATTTTATATTGATAATATTATACGATTTTTGCGACGATACAACACTATAATTTCAAACAAGCGACCTATATATATTTTTGGAGGTACAATAGAAGAATTTAAGAGCAACCTAACAATCTGATTAGTAAAATGTAATGACCTAATATCTAATAAAAAACGCATTGACTTTTTATATTGTATTTTAGTAATTATATTGGAGTGACTGTATTGTAGCTTGTAATGATTTGTAGAATTAATTTATCTTTTTATATTGTTTTGACATTTTAACGTAAAGGCCTTCAATTTACTTGTATATAATTATGAACTAAATCGTCTGTATGCTTATGCATGAAATGTTCACCTGTAATTGCAGGAACAAGATTTTTTTACTTTGTATTATAATTTTATGAATTGACATGTGTATTTTGTGCTGGTGGACCTTGAATAAATATTTATAAACATTAGAAAATTTTAGTTTATATTGATTGCATGATACATTTTAATTTGCTTACATAATACCTTTTACATTCAATACTATAAAATAATATCTTTTATTAAAAAAAAAATAACATTCAGATGGAATAAAATTTTGAAACATAATATTATATATAATGAAATAAATTATTAGTTACTTAAGTAACTAAATAAATCAAAAATATCATTTTACTTTTGTATTCAGGTGAATATAGGTATATTACCAACTAAATCCATAATGTTAGTAACTTTACGGCTTTCTTCGTCTGAAATCTCAACCAACAGTTGTGGGTAACCAATGCATACATAGGTTTATGGGCCATTTTTTCTAACATTTAACTGAATACGCTACGAATAATAATTCGTCTGAAAACAATTAATAGAATATGTGGTAATAAGTTTATACCAAATTTATTGCTCTTTCAATGTTATTCAAGAAAGGAAAGAAAAAAAGCTGGTCCCCTACAATTATTATGTAAATGATATTATTGTTAACGTTGAATTCAGCCATTCATAATATATGTAACCGCAATTCAAGTCTACCTGATACTTCCCATAGCCATGACTAGATGGCTCTTGTACTGGAATGTACAATAGTTTTAAAACACGCTATTGGTATTTATTGCAAATGTGTTTGTACTTAATTAAATATCAAATAAATTGACGTCCCACGTAGAGTGAACCGATCCCAGCGGAAACTCCATAGGGAGTGCCGCTTGCGCCTCTCTCTCTCTCCCCATGAGAAGGTCGCCTTCGATGTAGGCTTAGAGGGCACCTGCCCAAAGCCAACTGCAGGTGGTGTTTAGTGGGTAGGCACCTAGGTTTCACGTGAGTCCCACATAACCAACGCAGACTTAGGCTGCGTTGGTATGCATGAGCATTCACCACCTCCCTCCCGTCGTTATCCCGGAGGGTAGCCCATTCCCTTGCTTGGGCGCAAAAAAAAAAAAAAAGAGTGAACCGGTGGTGGTATAATTTTAGTGTAGTACTGAAATTCCATTCCCCTGCACCCCCTCCGGCTTCCTTCAACAAACTATAAAAAATATATTTCTATGTAATTACTTATTCAATAAGTTATCTTAGAAATGAAATGGTATAAAATTACAAACAAATCTATTTCTGTTTCCTCTTTACATGAATCGGAATAAAAAGAAATAGAATAGAAACACTTAACACACGTCACACAGCAATAAAAAAACACACAAAAACAAGAATTTACAATATAAATTAAAATCTTAAAATACTAAATTAAATAACGTAACAAATATTATAAAAAAATAAAAATAAATAAATAAAAATAACAGTGTGAGCGTGATTCCCTGCTAAAAGGAACTGACTCAGTATATTGTTGGTCAGTGCAGAAGACACCAACACAACACTGGTTACAGCCCCTCGTGACATTTGAAGTAGACAGTTGCTTTAGTTTTCCCATTGCAAATTAATTTGTGTAGGTATCAAAGTAAGTAGTGTTATATAATAAAATTAAATAAATGGAATGACGCTGGTGGCTTGGGCACGGGGAAGGGCGCTGGTGTGGGACGCTACTTGCGTCGACACTCTGGCTCCTTCTCATGTCCAAGTTACGTCAGTTGGTAATGGGGCTGCTGCTTCGACTGCCGAAGACAGCAAGCGTCGCAAATATGTTGGTCTCAGTGAGTCATACATCTTTGTGCCGTTTGGTGTCGAGACACTTGGCCCGTGGGGCCCAGAGGCGCGGAGAATGTTCAAAATACTATCTTCGCGCCTCAATAAGGCTACTGGAAACCCAAGTGCTGGCAGCTATTTCGGTCAACGGATCAGCCTTGCTATCCAACGGGGTAATGCTGCCAGTATTCTTGGTACGCTTCCACGTAATGATAGTTTTAATTTTATGTAGTCGTAGTATTGTAAATATAGTTATAAGATTTGTTTTGATTAAATAAATAATTGTAATAATAATAAGTATTAAATCATAGTATAATCTGTACGTAACTGTATATAATATAATAAAGGTGGCACTAGGTATTTATTTTTATTTATTTATTTATTTATTTAATAAGTACAACCACATTACACATAATATTATCCTTACCAACTAAGTTTATATATTACAGGGTATTGTGTCTGATATGTATAACAATTACGGTGTACATAACTTTGCCAAATAACTATGAAATACTAATAATACTAAATAATTTTATATAATTAATAACAATAATATTACAAAATTTTGAAATGCTCCCAAATCTTTTGCTTAAAACTATATAAAGAGTCATGAAACACATCCAATTCGATGCGACCATTTATTAAATTATACTCCTCAAGAATGCGCTTAACCGGAGACTGTAAGCCTAGATTTGATCTACAGGGCGGGGTATAGAAATTTTTGGATAATTTAGCTCTCGGATACTTATAAGGGGCCTTAAGTGCAACGCGACTGAGCAGGTACTCACAATTTACTTCATGGTTAATAGTGTTGTAAAGAAAAACTATGTCATACATCACTCTCCTGTCTCTGAGTTTGACCATGTTAAATTTAGCCAGTCGTTCCTCATAGGGTTGTCGATGCGAAAAACCATGAGAACAGAATGCTAAGTGACGCGTAAATGATCTTTGAATACTCTCAACTCGTTGTGATTGGTTTGCATAAAAAGGACACCATGCAACACTTGCATATTCGAGATGGCTGCGGACTAAGGAGTTGTAGGGTAGAATTTTCGTTTGAGGGAATTTGAAACCTATGGTATTTCTTTTGATAAAACCCAACATCTGTGCTGCTTTAGCGGTACAATAGTTTATATGAGAAGTAAATTTCAGCTTATTATCTATAATAACTCCTAAATCTCTCATTTCTTCCATTTCCTCTAAATCAACTCCGCCAATCTCGTATCGATAGACAAGTGGTTTTTTCTTCCAAGTGTACCTCACCAGACAACATTTATTCAAGTTGAGAGTCATGAGGTTAACTTCGCACCACTTTCTTATCTCATTTAGGTCAATCTGGATTAAGGTGCAGTCGTAGTGGGTTTTGACTGGACGAAAAACTTTGAGATCGTCGGCGAATAGGAGTGCCTTACAGTGATTAATGTTGTCTGTAATATCATATATTTCCATATTATAAATATGGAAAAAAGTAAAGGCCCCAGATGGGCACACCAGATGTAGCAATATACGTCTGAGAATTATGTCCGTCCATAACAACGCACTGGGGTCGATTCTGTAAATAGGAGTCAAACCACTTCAGCAGCAAACCTTCGATGCCGTGTTGATTTAATTTAGCTACAAGTATCGTATGGTTCACTTAAAAGGAGGCGAGGGCCAGCATGCATAGAGTAATGACCCATATGCGGACCAACTGGCTCTCAAACTCGCTGCGGCTATTTGAGCAATCCTTACTGAGAAGTCCTGTATTAGACATGTTGAGTGACGCCATGCTGCCGAAATTTGACTTCATCAGCAACTTTAGTATTGAATTCCCCACAAGAGAGGACTGGTTAAACAATCGAATTACTTGGAAAAAAGGGAGCCTTAAATGGTATACCGATGGATCCAAGTCGGGTTCTGACGTTGGCTGTGGAATCTTCGGAGAGTGCCCCAAATTTGGCAAATCTGTCAACTTGGGAAATCTTGCCTCCGTTTTCCAGTCTGAGGTATACGCCATAATAGAATGTGCGGACACCATCCTAAATAAAGGCTACGTCGGCAAGTGTATTTATATCCACACAGATAGTCTGGCGGCTCTGTCCGCTATAGATTCCAACAGATCAGTCTCAAAGCTTGTAGACAACTGCCGGACTATACTGAATACTCTGGGAGGAATGAACAGAGTTACACTTCGATGGGTTCCAGGACATGCAGGAATCGAAGGCAATGAATACGCCCACGAACTTGCAAGAATTGGCGCTAAAAGCACTCAATTTGGCCCTGAACCCTTCTGTGGTGTCCCAAGGAGTCTTGTTAAATCAACCCTTGATACATCATGTTCACAAGAGTGCATTAAACTCTGGAGCAACACTCCGGGCTTAACCCATTCCAAAACCCTAATCCAGGCCTTCAACAAAAAGGCTGCAAATGAGGCACTAGGGCTAAGTAGAGAAAACTTACGCATATTAACCAGGATATTAACGGGGCACTGCAGATTAAACAAACACCTCTCAATCTTAGGTCTCAGAGATTGCAGAGCGTGTAGATTCTGTAATAGTGCAGATGAAACCCCGCTACACATTTTCTCTGAATGTGGTCCTTTAATGCGTAAACGTAGCATCTCTTTGGGAAGTCCAATCCTTCAACCATTTGAGATACGTCAGCTCACTGCAAAAGACATATTAAGATTCATGAAAAGAATCAATGTTTGCAGTGAGCTATAGTTGAACAGTGGCTATCACAATAGATCACATTGGTCGCAGTGTAACAGGGCTGAAATGAACTGGATCAAAGCCACTTTACAAACCATTACCATATTATTGGTTGTAGGTACAGCTACAAATTCATTACCAGATACTCCACAATAAACTCTGAAAAACATACATTATATCGCTTCACCTACAATTTTATTTCCCGTAATTGAAACTGAATTACCAGAATTATCTAACATAGAAACTTAATGTATCCATTATCTTGACCACTTTCAAAGTACCTACATCTGATGAACCACAGCAACTATATAAATATAAATACTACTGAGAATCTTAGTACGTCGCTTGTTGAACCAGCTAATTGTATAATGGACGCTTATCAAGAGCCTTTAAAAGTTGATAAAGAAGTCAACAATCATCTCATTGGTCCAAGTAATCCACCTTATTTGAGATGTGTTATTGATAATGATAACCCAAAATATGGATCAGATGATAAAAATTTGCAAACATCCTTTACAGAGTGTTTGCCTACATCTGAAGGTATTTTAGATATGGGCTCTCAATTAATTATTTCGTTATTATGTAAATGCAATTTAGAAGTACCTTCCTTCACTAGTTAATTTACACGAACACAAATTCACTTTGTTTGTTTCGAGCATACAGTTTATTAAGATAAAGTTTCATAAATCATTAATACGTTACGCGTAAATGTTAATTATGTGTTTTTTTAATTATAGTCACCAATCTTACTTTATTGTTTACGCGTTACACTTTATATACACCTAAGTGTCTGTGTTCCTCGAAGTGTAAACTATAACTTATTATGGTTATTATTAGGGACAACTTACAGTTTTTTAGTTTAATCACAATACTAACACTTTAAGGATTTTAATACACCAAAACACACACTTTAAACCGTATTCAACTTCGAAATATAACTTATTATCGTAGTATTTACAATAAAATGACGGAGCAAAACGAGTAAGGTTGAAGTAAAGCCTTATTCGTGACAGACGATGATAAAGATAAAATAATAAATAACAAATATTGAAATACTATTACACACATAAATCTTGCCCCAAACTAGGTACTATAAATTAGATATAAATATATTTGTGAACATTAAATATACATAATAAAAATACAGAATTATGTTAATTTATAAGATACTATTTTGCACATCAAGGATAATTATTATATAATGATTCTAAAATAGTTTTTTTTATATATCAATCTAAAATTTTGAACATTCTTTAATAGTCTTAATGGTGGCGGTAAATTATTCCAGTACTTAGTAGCACTGTATCGAAAACTACCCCTGAACGCTGTTGAATGATGCCGGGGCACTGTTAATATCTTGTTGCCCCAGCCATTCAAGTTTATTATACAAGGTAATATGTTTTGTATTAACAGATTCTTGCTTAATATTGTAGAAAAGGCAGCTAGCTATTTCAACAGCTCCTCCTTTCGCTATTTGGAAATGCCATAAATAACAGTACCCTTGTTTGGTCAAAATGTTGTATATTGTAAAGTTGTAATTGGGATATTTTCTATTTGAGGAATCTGTAAAACCTTTTCTAAATCAAATCATGCCAGATTTGTAATGATTTATCAAAATGTATCTTTTCTTTGGTCTTGTTTTCTCACTTAAAACTTAATCTGTAAAGATATTATTATTATAGTTTGGACATTTGATTATGTGTATATATGTTGGCTACTGTTGCACTCTAAGTTATTTGATATGGGTGATTGAAATATTAATAATTATTTATGAACGATGAGAATCGTCCTAAAATATATTAATTTTTAATATTCCAACCCGCAAGCGCCGCAGTAGTTTAAAAGATCTTCAAGATATAATATTATGGAGAAAGCGATACTCCATAACCATAAAGCAATATCATAGAGAAAAGGAAAGGAAATAAGAGGAAAGGAAAACAAGAACAAAACATGGGTCAATGAAGGTGAATACATAACTATACTATTATATTATAGCGTATATGTATATACGTTTAAAGAGCAATATGGAGATTTTATGATAACAGTTAATAATAGTAAATGTGGTTTGATTCACAAATTAAAACTCCTTAACAAGCCCTCTTAGAGGTCCTTATGACAGGTTTAAAATCTTCAACCGGAAAAGGAAGGCATCCTTATATCTCATATACTTAGGCCAGTGAGGACAGTTTTGTAGATGGAGCATTAATAATGTTCGAATTTAAAAAAAAACACTGAAAACTCTCTCAATAATAAAAGTGGTTAAAAGGCATACTGCCAAAGCTAAAAACCCAATTCGGTATTAGTTTTAATGCCCCTTACTACCCCTGAAGGTTAGAATCGAACCCCCTAACTGGCCGACGGGAAGCGCAAATTATTGAATGGCTCATATCCAAAAACAGAAATTACTAGGAAAATATCATAAAAGCTCAGTTACTAGATATTGTAAAAAGAGAAAAATAAAATGTTTTATGAATCAAAATAAGTTTATAATTAAACTACCTAGAAATGTTACCTATCTCTGCACTGTCATTTTTGACATTGACATTTCTTTGTTTACATTTTTGATCTCGAATTACATTTCCGGTTAATTCGTAGGCGAATAAGGCCGTAATATTTTATAACTCTGTTTTTCTGCACGATGTTAACCAAGCGTTTGTTTGTAATATAGTGCAATGAAGATATTCACTGAAGATATTTTTAACAAATTTTGATATTCTAAAGCCGTCTTTTGCTGATATTTATAAATTTATCAGCCAAAAATTATGAAAAAAAATCCAGTAATGAATTCATATCTCTAGAATGAAAATATGCGAATATGAGTAATTTTGTTGCATCACATTACATACATTGTATTAAATGTACTGTAAAATGCTAAAACTATATTTATAAATTTAAAAGAGTGGCAATGAGTTTCTTACCACTTCTTTTCTTCTGCCTGACTTTTCCGAAGTGGTGGTAAAATCTTTGACATTTGGACCTAAGTGTTTTTTTTAAAACGTGATAGAATACCATACCTACCTCTCACCAGGAACTTGTGTTGTTGGGAAACCATTAGTAATAAAACAAACTGTAAGGAAAAAAATAATTTAATTGGAATAAAAAATCTCTTACATAGAATACTTTGAGTTCGCTCTTAGATCTAATGACTCGAAGCGTACAAAACTTACAACGTTAAATGCGGGATTCAGTAAAATCATGATTCTTATTCGCAGTATTTTAATTAGGTACCATGTACGCTCAACTATCTAAAATGATAATTCCCACAAATTGCTAATGCGCGTAGCCGCCATCTTGATGACGTCAGCCGAGACCTTGATACAATTTGTACCGTCAGCAACACTATCGGATAAGTTTAGCATTGAATTTTTCCTTTTTACTGTATATATACCTCGCCAAATTTCTAGTTAGCTCTTAAGTTACCACCTCTTAACGCAGATATATTCTGCATTTGCCCCTTCGAGACCTAATTATGTTACTGAGCTAGTTCGCAGCATCATCGGAACGAACTAAAAGTTTGGCAAGAGATATACCTTCGTCAAAATTGGTTCAGAGGTTTCAAAGTGAATATAAAATTATTATTACTTTCGCATCTCACATAGGTATTCATACAGCTAACTAGCTACGTAGGTTTTATATGTCTGTATTAAATCGTTAGATTTTTATGTTAGCTGTACTTTTAGTTGCGAATGACGTCAACTTTGTTTATATATGTTTATTAAGGCTCATTCTAAATTAATATCTAGAATCAGCTTACATGAGTTTCTTAATGATACCACAGATTGGGAATGGAGCGACTATCAGGCTATTAAATAATAAGTTTAATTGTATTATGTTACTTTAATTATAAAACATATTTGTGATGAAAAAAAAAGCCCGCTGAGTTTGTTGCGCCCATTCTTCTCAGGCCTGAGGCATTCATTTTGGAATGGGTGGTAGTTTTTTTTGACTTTCAATAAGTGATTTCACTTTGAATAGAAACCTTTCTTGAGCGGTTAGCGATACTAAAAGGCAGTTTAGAATTCAGCGTATTGTATGACAACGCACCGGATTTCGTAACTAAGGTAAATCTTATTGCCTACGAGATAAATTGTTATAAAAATGGCGTTAGATTTAGAATCCTTAAGTCCTGATCAACAGTATAATTTAAGCCAATGGTCTGCGAAACTTAAGATGGAATTAAGCACCACATAATAGTAATATTTCCTCAAATATCTGCGACGCGAACGATGGCTGGTCCATGCGTCGACTTGTAAACGAGTGCTGCTTTTGGTGCCTAATCGACCTGTCAATAACATCATTGTATTTACTTATATGAACAAACATAAACTTGTTATGCCTACTACTCGGTTCGGTCTAGTTAGTAAGTCTTTTGTTGGGCGATGTATATGCTTCTACAATATCATCCCAGAAAATGTACAAAACAAATGTGTTACGAAATTTAAAAGAATTGTTAAAAAACGTTTGTGTGGGAAAGGTTATTATAGCATAAACGATTTTCTTAATTATAATTGTTTATTGTATTGCGCCCATTCTTCTCAGGTCTGAGGCAGTCTCTTTTGAATGGGTGGTAGATTTTGACGTTCAATAAGTGATTTTAAATCCTATTTTGAATAAAAATATTTGAATTTGAATATATGCGATTATTAATTATGACCGTAATCACGACCACCATGTTCACGAAGCATCCATACACAACTGAACAATTAGAGCTCTAAAGGTTGATCCGATACGAGAATTTAATTTATACAGTTTATTCTTTTTTACCTTTTATGAAATATTTGATATTATTTAGACATGATTCATATATTGGACGCAGTACCTTACAAACTAATTTGTTTTACAAATACAGCAATTATAAAATACTCTATTTGATTCAAAAGAGCAGCCGTTGAGTTTCTTGCATGTTCTTCTCACGAGCTCTACTTTACTAGTGCAGTACGTGGGCTAACTGTGGTCAGTCCGACGGATAGTTTAGTTGGTAAGAGTGCGTGAGGCGTATCCCTAGAGGCGCGGTCTCGGGTAAATTTTGGTACAAATCCAATTTGAAAATTATTTATTACTAACAGGAATTAATACTTCAAAGTAAATTTGTAAGCAAAATTTATGAACGATGCGGGACTCGAACCCACGACCTCTCGGGTTCCGTCCGACGGATCGTAAGTGCCGATGTTATTTATTATCTCTTTATTGTTTAGATTTGAAAGAGCGAAATCTCAAGTCAATTTCATAATATGCAATTATTGTGGTTGAGCAGGTTATCAACTGTAAAGTAGATCCTGTAGATGGAGCCACAACCTGAGAGATGAACAAGACATACCAAGATTTAGGACCGAATTTACTCGAACGCTTGGCTCAGTTGGTAGAGCGCTCGGACGAAAGCCGAGATGTCGCGGGTTCGAGTCCTGCATCGCTCATAAAATTTGGTTAAAAATTTATAAAATAAGAAATTGTTCAGGAGTTAATACAATAAACAATTAAACATAGCTAAACCATAAGTTATTTTGTTCTAGAAGATTCTTAACCGTAACTGGACACGACGACAGCGTTAAAAAATTAAATAATAAATGGTTTAAAAATATATAAGAAGAAAGGATTCTAAAAGCCTTTGATATAAACATTGAAATTAACAAGATAACAAAAGTACAAAACACGGCGACGGCCATGTTGGAATGACGTCACGGCTGATATACCACGCGTTTTCTGTGCCGATAAGTAAGATAATTTATACGTCTAGAATCTAGATAGTGCCTCTTGCTGCTAGACAACTGATGAAAACAGGCCAGGCTTATTAATTTTAGTGTGCGTGAGAAGCTACGTCTAATACTCGCGTTATGTATGTCACTTTACGTTAGTGTGCGTCCATTGCACAAAACAGACGTCAACTGTCTTTGTCAATTATTTCGACATTTTGACAGCTGTCACAGTCTATCTAGACGTTTAAATGATCTAAAGCGGCCACCATGACATGAAAAGTATATTGACAAAAATGCAATAATGTGCGTAAATCTTAATTAATTGCTGAAATAAAGGTGTCTTCGGAAATATTTCGTGTAACGACATAATAGAAAATCTTATCTGGTGTCTAGCCCACTGGCCGCGTAGTGTGACCCACTCTCACTCATAGCAATAAAATTTAAAAAAAAACTGCAGGGTTGATGATGGCGTTTCAGCTGCTGGCAACCGACCGCCATATTTGAGGCGCACGCTTACGACCAAAGTAAAAACCAATGAAAGTACATCAGCAAAAAAGAGATCCATAATAATCTTAAATTTTGTGTTTCCTTGAGTGTAAGTTCCGCTAAGATATAAATTCTTTTATTTAATTCGACACGAGACGGTGTCGTGCCAGAATTTGGCGAGTCAACATCTCCTGAGGATGCCTGGTGTAGAGGCGAAACACGTGTCGATTGATTGATTGAAAGAAAAGATTAGCGGAATTTACACGGATTGTTTTGTTTTTTTTTGTAAAATAAGTAATTTCTTGTTAATATTGCAAAGTACAAACCTAGTATTAATAATTGTTTGAATAATATTAATATTACAAAAAGAGTTTCCAATTTGTACATGCTTCCTTTCACTCTATTCGAACTCCTATATAATGATTCGATTCTTCGCTTATATCTCATTAAGCATATTATTAAATGTCTTTAAGCGCTTAACTAACTTAATATACATTCATACGACATTGATACAGTATTTACACGATTCCAAAACAGTTGCGCATCTATGGTAGCGTGCCTTTATTATTCTCTTTGTATCGTTATGACAGCGGGTGTCATGTGTCATCATGTGACAAGACAGCCATGTTACTTCACGAGTCTTACGTCATACAATTGGACTTTTGGCGGCAATTTCACTGCCTACTATTATTGAGGTTGCATTTAGTGCCCGACCGACGGTCAGCACTGGCGTCGGTCATATCAATATCGTAAGAAAACGAGAGCTGCATAAATTAAACTTAATTAAGAACATTATCCATAGAAATTTCATAAACTATAGTTAAATATTATTTTGAGAAAATATCGCGCCACTTGATGGTAAGTGATCACCTCAGAATATTTACAAGCCAGAAATATGTACTTATTGCGTGAAAATAAAAAAAATGCCTAAAGGTATTTTTATTTTTTACCCAACCCAAAGTTACCGCCCAGCGGTTTATATTGAACTCCACTGAATAAAAAAAAGTCGCGTCTGAAAAGCGCTGATATATGAATGCAGCGGTACGTGGCGTTAAAAACCACGTTGACATTACACTCAATGTTTCCCATCCAGCGTTTAAAATTCAACTTCACTCGATAAAAAACGTCGCATTTTAAAAACGCTTACACTGAGACCGAACCTTACTTTCATAATTATCGCAAAATCATAGAAATATAACTTGTGTTATAGTAACATTATTAAACTTATTTATATCTGTATTGAAGGAGATGGTGAAGATAACCTTAGAAAATTTATATGTCTCTTGCTGCATGACAACTGATGAAAACAGGCCAGGTTTATTACTTTAGTGTGCGTGACAAGCTCCACCCTTTACATACAGTGTAAGACACTCGCGATTTGTATGTCACTTTGTGTTAGTGCAATTTTGAGAAATGCACAAATTGCTCAAAATAGAGGTTAACAGTTCACCTCAATTATTTTTCGACGATTTCAAGCTGCAACCGTTTATCTAGACGTATAATTGTTCTAAGCTTCACCCCTTCTATTTAAAAAAATACCTCGGGAAAAAAATAGGTATATCATTGACAAAGTTTCTTCAATTCACAATTTCATTAATACATCCGCAGGTTTCCTATATGCATATTTATTATTATGCCATAGTTTAAAGCAGGATTTTTGTAAAGCCCAGTAGAAAAACCTATTCTACATAGCCCGTCTTGTTCATGTTAATTAAAAGCTATATGAGTTCCATGAAATTTCTATAAATATACCGTAGTTTTGCTACAGGCAGTATTTCTAGAATGTCTTTCTGTGGACTGCGCGATGACCCTCTTCGTCGTACTCTCGCTTCGATACCCACATCTTGCGGAAGGTGTCGAGTGACGCCAGAATCGAACCGCCGATCCACGTCGAGTACAGCCGCTCCTGCGGCGCCGATATCTGTAACACATTTATTAAATTCAAAATAGAATATAATACAACTTATTCAAGGTCAGAACTACCGATCATTCCAAAACCTATGCCTCAGACCTGAGAAGAACGGGCGCAACAAACGCAGCGGTCTTTTTTTTATAAAAATACTAGCTGACCCAGCAAACGTTGTATTGCCGATATTAAAATCACGATACGAAAGTAACTGTTGATCGTAGATGGGTGAAAATTTGAAGTTGTATGTATTTTTTATGCTGACTCATAATCAAACAAATTTAAAAAAAAATGTCAAAAACATTAAAAAAAAAGCGTGGACCACCATTAACAGTTCTCCGATTCTCAGACCTACCCAATATGCATTAAAATTTCATGAGACGAATCGGTCAAGGAGTTTAACTACAAACACCGCGACATGAGAATTTTATATATTAAGATGGTTACAATGTAAAATAATACAATAAAATTTATTATTTAATAGCCTGTGGGCGGTCGCTCCATTCCCAATCTGTGGTATCATTAATGTTATAGTAACCTTTACCACACAAATGTATTTTAACAATTCTTTTGATAATCTTCATGCGTTTGTTTTGAACAAGGATCTTGCTTTAAAAACAGATACATCGCCCCGCAAAAGACTCGACTTAGCCGAGTAGTAGGCATTATAAGTTTATGCTTGTTCCTGGTGTTAACATTATGGTTATGACAGTTTCTAGTAAATTAACTTATGTGCCTATGTACATACATAATATTATCAAGAATATATTGAGATGCAACAGTTATGATGTTTATTTCCTTCAATTTTGCTCTCAATGACTCTTTCATTACCTAAACCAAACTTTAAATTCACACACACACAAGCATAATTTATTTTTCAACACACTTGCTCATAAAGCAAGTCTTATTACATCGTTCTTAGGACCATCAACCGAACTATAAATATTCTGTAATAAGGGGTATTAAAACATGAATGTGGGATACACTTTCAAATTCAAATATTTTTTTTCAAAATAGGATGTGACATCACTTATTGAAAGTCAAAAACTACCACCCATTCCAAAATGAATGCCTCAGACCTGAGAAGAATGGGCGCAACAAACTCAGCGGGCTTTTTTTTTCATCAAATAAATATGTTTACAGAGTAATATTGTACAATTAAACTTATTATTTAATAGCCTGAGGGCGGTCACTCCATTCCCAATCTGTGGTATCCATTAAGAAAGTCATTTATGTTATAGTAACCTTTACCACACAAACGTTTTTTAACAATTCTTTTGAATAACGTTATACTTTTGTTTTGAACATTTTCTGGGATCTTGTTGTAAAAGCATATACATCGCCCCACAAAAGACTTACTAACTCGACTTAGCCGAGTAATAGGCATCATAAACACTCATGTGATAATAGTATCACATGAGTGTTTAAATACTTAGTTATGAACAGTTGCATACAAAACTTTATCTAAACCCAAAATATGAATCCTCTATAAAAAAATTCTGAAACAGTTAGCTTGCTGCTAACATTAAAAAAACCAGTCCTAGTTATGGTTACTATGTATATATCATCCAAAGGAGTGTTATTATGAAAACGGATTTTTTTAATGTGAAAGTAAGGGACGAGACGAACAGGACGTACAGCTGATAGTAATAGATACACCCTGCCCATTACAATGCAGTGCCGCTCAGGATTCTTGAAAAATCCCAAACATTCTGAGTGGCAATACAACAACGCTCGTCACCTTGAGACATAAGATGTTAGGTCTCGTTTGCCCAGTAATTTCACTAGCTACGGCGCCCTTCAGACCGAAACACAGTAATGCTAACACATTACTGCTTCACGGCAGAAATAGACCCATAATCAAGCCGGCATCCTGTGCAAAGGAGCCTCCCACGGATGATATAATGTTGTACTGAATTTCATTACAACACTCGTTTGGATGATAAGTTTTAATGTTGTCATATGTTGTAATAAGCTTACTGTTTTAGAATCTTTAATAGAGGATTTAAAGCATGGGTGTAAATAAAATAATATTACACACTAGTGCATTATAGAATTATCCCTACAAAGTTATTACCTAACTGCAAATTATTTGAGAGTAAACATAGCATTTTCAAATTTAAAATCCATTTAAATTTGAAATCAATAAATGTGTTCCTAACTAGCCTAAAAAAGATATATTATTATCAAATTATTTATAAGTGATTCACAATAATTTGTTATAAAGTACCTATATGCATTTTATCACTGAAATTATAATTTTGAAGTAGGCCGTATGTATATTTTGCGTTTATAGCACATAATTTAGTCTTAAGTATGATAGAAATGGTCTAGTTGACCAGTTAACGTCAGGGTGTCGAATTTGCGTGACGGTGTGCGGGCGCATCGTAAAATTCACTCTGATAATTTTTCCTAACGCGCCAAACGAAGAAAAGCTTAAAATATTACAGCTATTGCTAACTTAGATAATTGGCTACCGACAAAATAACCTATAAAACATCATCAAGCAATTCTCACCCTTATTTTCATATCCTTAGGCGCGAGTCTTCTGATCTCAGCCAGCAGTCTGTCGCCAAAGCCTCGGAACAGAGTGGAACCTCCGCTCAGCACTATATTCTGGTACAACACTTTCCGTAAATCCATATCAGACTTCTGTATCGCGAACATCAATACCTCGTGGAGCCCTGGAAAAGCCAAGCGTGTGTCGGTATGAGATAATAAAGACGTTTCAATGGTGTGGTAAATTCTAATACAAAATAAACTCTCATAATATCATATACACACGACTAAAGGTATATTTTTTAATTTTCAAAGTGATTGCTTCGAAATATTTTAAGGAAAAGAACGACCCGTCCTATGTCACCGCCACAAGCAGTGAAATTTATAATAGAGGCAGGCGCGTTTAGAGATAATTTACGTTTAAAAAAAAATCTGTTTAGATTTGCAAAAGCGACATCTCAAGTCAGTTCCCTAATATGCAATTATTATGGTTGAGCAGGTTATCAGCTATAAAGTTGATCCTGTAGATGGAATCACAGTTTAACCTGAGAGTTGAACAAGACTTACCAAGATTTACGAACCATGCGCCACTCGTACGGTTGGCTCAGTTGGTAAGAGCGCTCGGACCGAACCCGAGAGGTCGCGGTTTCGAGTCCCAAATTTTGGTTACAAATTAAACTTATATAATTAATCCCAGAAGTGAGGGAGGGATATCACTTCGAAAATAACAAATTGCTTAGAATCAGTTATCACTCGCAGCAGATTTACCGAACCGATACGACTTAGGGACCTTCAAGAAAAGAGCATACCTAAAAAGCTGGTAACTCATCTCTTGACCCCAGATGTTGTGCATTTCCATGGGTGGTTCACTCACCACTCCCATCACGTGATCCTCATGCCCTCTTTTATATAATTGTAAGCCATACCTTCACATTCTTCACCGATTAGGTCAGGTCTGAACAATACTTCAGGAGCGCGGAAACGGGCTGGTCCAATCTAAAAGAAATAATACGTTACTGTTAAGCTCTTTATTTTTGAAGTGAAACTTCTTTAGAATCGTTGTGATTTCAAACCGGATGCAACGGAAAAAACGACAGGTAAGAGACACAAATACAAAAATGTGTAGGATGAAGCCGGCAAAGAATGAGACAGAAATATGCATACTATTGAAGTGAAAACTTCTTTATCATCGTTGTGATTTGAAAGTCGAAGAGTCGAAAAAGAGCAGTCACATCAATTCATAATATTTAACATGGGAGATAATGAGATAGGAAGCATAATACAATGTTTTGGTACCAGGCGATCATAGTTAAAGAAGAGATTGTCTTAAGTATGGCGAGTATACCTTGCCTTTTTGTGGTCTGTCTACCCCAGGTTGTTCCTGTCTTATTGGTCAGGTCAATTAAGACCAAAAAATGAGAGTGAATTTACATAAAGTCCCAACAAGCTGAAAATCAGTGAAATTGCTCAAAACATAATTATTATAAACAATATGTTTACAAAGTAATATTGTACAATTAAACTTATTATTTAATAGCCTGAGGGTGGTCACTCTATTCCCAATCTGTGGTATCATTAAGAAAGTCATTAATGTTATAGTAACCTTTACCACACAAACGTTTTTTAACAATTCTTTTGAATAACGTTATACTTTTGTTTTGAACATTTTCTGGGATCTTGTTGTAAAAGCATATACATCGCCCCACAAAAGCCTTACTAACTCGACTTAGCCGAGTAGTAGGCATCATAAGTTTATGTCTGTTCCTGGCGTTAACATTATGGTTATGACAGTTTCTGGCAAATTCACTTATGTGCCTATGATCTCATCGCTGACCAATGTTAGCCTACCTCAAGCTGTGTGCCATCAGGCAAGGTGTACTGAGCTCGTTCGGAGTCCAGGGTCTCCTCCTTGAGCGGGTTGGGAGAGAGGTAGCACGCCCGCTCTTTGATAGACTTTACGATCTCCAGCTCAGCGGATGTCCGCAGATTTACGCCTTCTTTGCGTAGGAGCAGTCTGAAATGAAACATGAAGAATCATTAAATTTAATTAAAAGGGTTCGAATCCCGGTAGGTGCAAGCATTTATATGATGAATATGGATGTTTGTTTCCGAGTCATGGATGTTTAAATGTATTTATGTATGTTTAAGTAAGTATATTGTATTAAATACATCGTTGTCTTGTAACCCATAACACAGGCTATATATGCTTAACTTGGGGCAAGATAATTTGTGTAAAAAGTGTGTCAATATTATTATTATTATTAAAAACCAAGAATCAGATGTTTACTTCACCTGCCACTAGGCTCTATTAAAAACATAATAAATAGATATAAAAAAGTGTGTGTAAACAATTTGTTGTTTTGTTGATGAAAAAATTTATGAACGATGCGGGACTCGAACCTGCGCCTTTTGAGTTCCGTCCGAGCGCTCTTACCGATTTACAAACGCGCACTTATCACAGTTCCTAGCATATTCACTAATGTGCCTATGAATATGTAAGTTCATAACTTTATCATGAATATATTAAGATTAATACCATTGTGCTGCAGAAGAGAGCTATTCGCGCGATTTATAACCTAGGTCCTAAAGAATCATTAAGAGAAAAATTTTAAGAAATAAACATTTTGACTGTTGCTTCTCAATACATTTTTGATAATGTTCTGTTTGTCCATAAGCACGTTGAGGAATTTTCTAGAAACTGTGACATTCATAATGTTAACACGAGGAACAAACATAAACTTGTTATGCCTACTACTCGGTTTGGTCGAGTTAGTAAGTCTTTTGTTGGGCGATGTATATGCTTCTACAATATGATCCCAGAAAATGTACAAAACAAATGTGTTTACGAAATTTAAAATAATTGTTAAAAAACGTTTGTGTGGGAAAGGTTATTAAAGCATAAACGATTTTCTAAATGACACCACGGACTGGAAATAAAGCGAACACCCTCAGGCTCTTTAATTATAAATGTTTATTGTACGATATCACATTGTAATCCATATTTTATATTTAAAAAAAAAAGCCCGCTGAGTTTCTTGCGCCGAAACTTCTCAGATCTGAGGCAGTCTCTTTTGAATGGGTGGTAGTTTTTGACGTTCAATAAGTGATTTTAAATAAAAATATTTGATTTTGAATATACAAATATAAACATTTTCAGTGTTGCATCAAGCAACACTGAAAATGTTTATATCTTTAAATTTCTCTCATTATTATTCTAATAGCAATAGGACTTAAAAAGTTTAGGATCTGTGGAAATGGGCATTGACATATGATTAGAGGAACAGGTAAATAGAGTAAATTTGTGACACAGTGGTACCCAAGGAATGAAAAAAGTTACAGAGTCAGACCACAGAGTGGATAGGATGACGATATACAGTCCGGTCAATTTAGACATTCGAAGTTACATAAAGTCCCAACAAGCTGAAAATCAGCTAAATTGTTCAAAACATAATTATAAACAATGTTTAAAAGTTCCCCATCATTCCCGTGTATAGAATTTTTTTTTATTCAAGGACAAAGGTCAAAAAAATGAGTTTTCACGATTTTCAGCAAAACGGTAAATTTTATCATGAAAGTAACCCAGACAAAAATTGTAGATCATAAAATTATCTATAAAAAATGTGTCAATACTTTTTTTCTTACGATCCACCGTTTCTGAGATATAACGAAACTTAACGTTTTGCTGAAAATCGCGCAAAACTCATTTTTCCTTTGACCTTGAATAAAAAAAAATCCATACACGGGAACGATGGGGTACTTTTTAACATTGTTTATAATTATGTTTTGAACAATTTCACTGGTTTTCAGCTTGTTGGGACTTTATGTAACTTCACTCTCATTTTTTGGTCTTAATTGACCGGACTAATAAGACAGGTGGCAGGAACAACCTGGGGTAGACAGACCACAAAAAGGCAAGAATGGAGAAGATTGGAGGAGTTTGTCAACTGGCAATCGGACACGCAGAAGTGGAGAGAAATAGTGATATGCACTAATGATAAAATTCAAATAAAAGTTTAATAATAATATTGCTAAAATAAACCTGAAACAGAAAATAAACCTCAAAAAATGATCTATTTAATAAAAATCTTTTAAAACTCCAATTAAAATTTTCTCTTTTTCTACTAGACAAGACAGTCATTTTAAGACGATGCCTTGTTGTCTTCGGCCGCTGTCAACAGGTTGATCCACAAATCGTCAATTCTAAAAATGCTGAGTGATTGTCCTTAACACGACATCTTATTTTTAATTTGTTAATTTTATTATGTTACTTAAGAAGAGTTATTAGTGGCAATTCTTTCGATTGGCATCATAAAAGTAGGGGTGTTTTTTTTTACATTTAAGTCGGTTCGATTCCCAGACGAGGCAAGTAATTTTTAGAAAATCTTTGAATGCAGAATTACTAACTTTTAAAAAATAACATAAAGTCTTCTTTCAGTAAAATAGCCTATCTTCGATATTAAAGGTACTTTCACTTCATGTCCCATAACTTTGGGACAACCTGTATATGTTATGTTTTGTATCAAGAATAAATGCTTACTTTACTTACCTCAGATATCTGGTAACGTCCCTCCCTGCCACGTCCACCCTCATGATGCTGTGTGGCATCGCGAAACCCTCGTAGATGGGAACCGAGTGAGTAACTCCATCACCAGAGTCCAAAACAACTCCTGTTGTGCGACCAGTGGCGTACCTAGAACGATATTGTCAAGTAACATTCTACCAGTGGGAGGCTTCTTTGCACAGGAAGCCCGCTAGATTTTGGGTACCACAAAGGCGCCTATTTCTGCCGTGAAGCAGTAATGTGTAAGTATTACTGTGTTTCGGTCTGAAGGGCGCGTAGCTAGTGAAATTACTGGGCAAATGAGACTTGACATCTTATGTCTCAAGGTGATGAGTGCAATTGTAGTTCCGCTCAGAATTTTTGGGTTTGTCAAGAATTCTGAGCGGCACTGCATTGCTTTTTTTTATATGAGAGGGGGCAAACGGGCAAGAGGCTCACGGGATGGGGAGACCTCTCAGGCAACTGCCCATGGACATCCGCAATAACAGATGTGTCAAGAAATTAATTGCCGGCCTTTAAGGTGGGAGTATGCTTTTTTCTTGAAGGTCCCTAAGTCATATCTGTTCGGGAAGACCGATCTCGTGCCAGATTTTGGCGAGACAACACTTTAAGAAAGATGTACGCGCTTTGTTTGAAGGAACCCATGTCGTATCGTCCTGGAAAAACAGCACAAGGAAGCTCATTCCACAGCTTGGTTGAATGTGGAAGAAAGTTTCTTGAATACCGCACTGTGAAGGAACGCCACACATCCAGATGGTGGGGATGATATCGTAATATGTGGCGCGTTGTGCGAAGGTGGAATTATGCAGAATCTTATTAAGGTTATAACAGATATCCTGATCTAGTTGACATATTAGATCGCAGTTTACGTAATTTAAAAAAAATATTAAGACAATTCTTTTAAGGGTACAATGACCTATCGATTTATTTTTTGCTTTTTGTAAGACGGATTTTTATTTAAACGCACACTATTCTTGTAATCAATTTATTTGTATTGTACACATACAGTTCAGAAGTGGGATATCTTATGGCTCCATGACGTTGGTAGCACTTGTTAACACATCAAGTAATTAATTATCTTATATCTTTAAATGAGCAATTCTTGTATATATATATATATATATAATTGGAATCTCGGAATCGGCTCCAACGATTTTCATAAAATTTAGTATATAGGGGGTTTCGGGGGCGATAAATCGATCTAGCTAGGTTTCAATTTTAAAAAATGTAGTTTTATCCATGTTTTAATGAGAAACAGCTGCAATAACATTAGAATACAAAGGTAAATTTCGCCACTATATATGTATACAAGACTATAATAGCTCAGATGGGACATTGGGTGATCTGGAAAGCAGAAGAAGCCCCGGTTCGAATCCAGATGTCCTATTAGTTTATTTTGTTCAAGTTTTTTACCTTCTTAAAAATCCGAGCAAGGCTCGGTCGACCAGATATTATATATTAATATGATATAATAATATTGCTGACACTTTATAGATGTAAATTATATTGTTTTTGTGGCGAAAATTTTTTTTCGGCCTAGAACTGGGCTGTCAGTTAACAGTGAAAGTTATTATAAATGTATTATACTTTATTTATATTCATATAGAGCTCATTGTTGGTATTTCTAAAATGTATAATTAAACTAGCTGACCCTACAGACGTTGTTCTGTATATAATAAAAAAAAATACTGTTTTATAGGAATTTGCCAATAATATTTCAAAACATCAAGAATTATTTCGTAAAAATACTCCCTGTTGTTATGAGAAAATTGTTTCCCAGTAAATTCTCTCATAGAAAATATGTCCATACAAAACAAATATTGAAAATGAAAATAATTATGGGTCCCAAATCGAAATAAAAACTATCCTATCTCTCAAGTTGGACCAAACTGCAATCCATGAAGTAATCCCCATTAAAATCCGTTCATTAGTTTAGGAGTCCATCGCGGACAAACAACGTGTCACGTAATTTATATATATTAAGTACACGAGGGTTATTTTAATACCTATTGTTTTGTGGCGAGTCGAGTGAGAAAGAAACGATTAATCGCCATTGCCGATTGGTTTTTCTTGATGCGTACGAGGTATTACGTTAAATCGTGCGCTTCATCACAGATGCTTTCTATACAAGTGGATTATAAGTTCACACTCTTTTTTTTTAATATAAGAGGGGCAAATGGGTAAGGGGCAACCCTCAATGGACATCTGCAATACCAGGAATCAAGTGAGCCTTTTAATTTAGCCAGCTTTTTAATTAGGAGTATCCTCCATTATTGATGATCCAATCCACCGGTAATTGATTGCCGTAAGAGGCTAGATCTCGAAAACCGCGCGGTTGTAAAATGATACATGTCAACATAATGTGGTTGAAATTTCGCATTTTGACGTGCTGGTAATAACCCGAAAAACTCTGAGCACCTCCCCGTGATAAAATGATGATGAAATCATTCAGGGGACAATGTGTCCGTTTTTATAATAAAATCCCTGAAGAAATTTGCAAACTACAATTAAAAAAGTTTAAACTATTTGTTAAACAGAAACTTTAAAAAAAAACTTATTATACAATTAAAGATTATATAACAGATAAAAGTGCATGAGATTAAAGCAATGTAAATAATTTTAAGGTCTGCATACTATTTTAATTTATAAGCAGTAGGACTGTATTATTCTATTATTTGTATATTTTCTTGACTTCAAAAAGTGATGTGGTTATCCTATTTTGAGAAATTAACTATTTGAATTTGATAAATCTGGTAGAATATGCAGACAGAACCCACATCTATACTAATTCTAGTAGGCTTCATAAGATACATAATAGCTTTAATGTAATACACCTTTATAATAAAGTCCCAGCCACTGTTCAGGCATTATCTATAAATAAATTTAAATGTTTTATAAAAAATGGCTCTGTCGTAAATCCTATTACTCCACAGCTGAATATCTAAGTTATCGGACAGCCTGGGACTAGATTATGATTATTTTATAGCGATAGCAATGACAATACAATATTGTAAATTTTTATTAAAAAGAGCGCAAAAAAGGAATGCTGGGAGAATTTCTTGCGCCGTTTCTACTCTCTCAGAGCGCCTTTTGTTTCCGAAGCGGTAGTAGTATCTAGTATATTAGAAATGACATCAAAAAGAAATAATATATTCACTTAATACCATAAAAAATCCAACTTACAAGCTAAGAACAGCCTGCATTGACAGGAACAGTGCAGGAACATTGAATGTTTCAAAGAATACTTCCGCAGACTTCTCTCTATTACGCCGGGGATTCAGTGGAGCCTCTGTCAGCAGCACTGGGTGTTCCTCTGCGAATGTTGATAGCTGGTCCTGTAAAAGCATTTTATTATGTGTTATTTCAGGCAGAAGACATACATTGCTGGGCAAAGATCGGCATGGCTATTGGTCTGGCAAAGTCAGTTTCGCAATCATCCGGGCTATGCCAGAGACTTCGGCTCTCCTACAGATCTCGTCAATTCTGATTCGATTTCACAGGGAAACTCATATTTCAAAGATATTATCTATACAAGGTATAAACCAACCATATCCTAAAAGTACGGGATTACAATAGGACCATGATTGTGAATACATTGGCATTATGTGACACAGATTATGTTTTTTTATTTAAGTAAAAATACAATTCGGTTAGTTTGAAAAATGCTTTAGTGGTTATTCTTATTGCCCATATTGAAACTTTTAAAAAACTTTATGCACTTTAAACAAGTTAAAAATATTCTTGCTTGCTTGGATTATCTATATATATAAGAGATTTCCACATATATAGTCACTCATCACGATATCTCTGGAACCATTAGAGTTAAAAACTTGAAATTTGGTAGGAATATTCTTTTCACCAAGTAGAGGTCAGCTAAGAATGGATTTTCTAAAATTCAATCCGCAAGAGTTTTTTTTTATAACTGAACAACATCTGTCGGGTCTGCTAGTCTTGCATAAGTTTAACTCGGCTTCCAGATGTCATAAAGTTGTTATATGTAATTGTTGTCGATACATTATCATTTTCTTAGTCGCTTACAAACTTTCACAACATAAAAACAGAAAATCCTTTTCAATAAACAAATGAGTTTTTCTGTTCTCACAGTATCCTAAGATATGAATTATACTTAAGTATTAAATATATGTTGTATTAGTCAAAAAAGTATTAATTTTTTAGATTGAACAACATTAACACTATCAAATATGGAGACTGCAAGAGGAATTTATACTGCTATTTATATTTTCTTTAATTTTATTTTTAATTGTAGTGGGCATTCATGCAATTGGTTGTGGTTGTCAAATAAGATCTCACCTTGCTATAAATAAAATTCCAAACTCGCTCCATGTCATTCCAATCTGTAACAATTCCATGTTCCATGGGATACTTGATGCTTAAGAGGCCTCTGTGTTCCTCTGCTCTTGGCCCCACAAATAGTTCTCCTTCCAGAGCCCCAGCCATGACTCTCACATGTTTTGGACGCCCAATGCTATAATGCAAGGTAAGTATTATCTTAATCAGCTATTATTCTACCGTGTGATTATTTTGGGTGAAAAGGGCTCTGAGTTTATGCCCTTTTATATGCAGTATAAATTACTAGTGTGGGGCCAAATGTGGTTTGAACCAAACACAAACTTCAGCTTAGCATTCATTAAATTTGAAAATTCAGTCAGACTTTAGCAGATTTTTGTGACTTTGTGTGACTCATAAGCTTAATTGCCTATATAATATGATTCACAATACTTTGAACTATAAACAACATAATATTATTACTACTATATTGCCAACTACTATAATGTTAGAAACAATTTGTATGTTTTTACTTTTAATGTTTAGTTATTGATGGTTTATTATAAATTTCCATATTCCACTACTTAAAGTTGATCGTAAATATATATCTTTCAAATACGGAGTATTTTTATATAAGAGTTAAAATCAAAATACTACTTACTAATTTGGAAATCTGCATTTTGGTATTTGATCTCCGGCAAATCCTGCTTTAATGACACCAGAACCCTTAAACAAAAGTTAAACTTAAATGTAATGTAGTTTTTCAGAGTACATCAATGTTTAAAAATGTAAAAAGGTTTCTTCTAGAGATGTTCCATTTCAATGCGGTATAGTTTTAACTGAAAACTTACGTTGTCGATCACGACTGGTTGATTTACTATGACATCATTTAGTTCCATTATTATTTGGGACTACAATTAATTAATTGTAAAAAATGTAAATAGATTTCTTTAGTCTTTAGATAAAAGCCTAATATTTTACCGAAACTTGAAAATTCGGAAACTCTCTATATTATTCAACGAATGACATTTTACTCCACAAATGACGTCATTCACTTCATTTTTTTTTTTTTTTATATTAATTCGTTCTTTCGAACAGGCTATAGCCAGGGGCCTTACTGCCTTGTCGTTAGTATTTTCATTTCTTTGGTATTTATTATTTTCACTATTTTGTTTTACAAAAAGTCCAATCCAGTTTTCTCATTTCATCTTACATTATTTCCATTTTCCTTTTCCAATTATGTATATTCGATAGCGAATATTTATAGTAGTTTCTTTCATCAAATCCAATCCAGTCTTAAAGTCATCAGTTATTTTACCATTTCCGTTAATGTATAATTCTCTAAAGAATATTTTCCATATTTTCCTTTTCGTAAGTCCAAATCCAGTAATATAGTCTCTAATAATTTTCCCCTTTTCTTAAAGTCAAATCCAGTGTAATTTGCATAACTTTTTAGAATAATACCTACCTATTTACATTATCTGTTCAGTTCGCGAATTGCGCTATGCTATTACTAGTTGTATATGTACAAGTTATAACGTATTTACATAATTATAAACAAATTTACAACGTATGTATCTACAAATTACAATGTATTTACAGTACTACATACAAATTTATACAAGGACATATAAGTTGATGTGTCCTTTAATAGATCTATTACTGAGAGCGGGATTATATTGGGTGCACCATATATTTCCAGTAGCTCATCCATCAGCACAAGGCGCTGTATGCCAAAGGACGAACAATCAAAAAAGATGTGATCCAGAGACTGATCTTGTTGCTTATTACAATGGTCACAAAAAGGAGAGGAGACAATTTTTTTGCGATGAAGATGAAAATTCAATCGATAGTGACCAATACGCATTCGTGTTATTGTAGTATAGAACTTTCTGTGAGCGTTATTTTTAAACTTACAAAACCAGGGTGTGCTATTAACGGGATTATCTAACAAAGTATACGAATGAGCCTTATTTTCAACTTCTGTACAATTGTACCAATATCTTCCCCAAAGAAGAGTCATACGCTGTTTTAGATTACTTATTATATCTGTATATGGTATGTTAATGTCTAGATCTTTGCAATCAGGATATAGGGATAGATCGGATATATTAATGATAGTTCTAGCTAGAAAATCAGCGCTTTCGTTTCCTGCTACTCCTATATGGGACGGGACCCAAACGAAATCCACTTTAATATCGATTAAACATAGTTCGAACCACAATTCCTTTATAGCAAAAATGATGTAATTGATGTTAGCACTCATTTTGTTATTTGACAAACTTTTTAACACACTCATACTATCACTAACTATTACCCACTTCTTATTAAGTTGATTTTGTTTCTTAATATGCTTTAAAGCAAAAAGAATAGCGACGGCTTCAGCAGTAAAAATACTGGCATATCTATTAATCTTAAAGCCAATACCCTTCCTAATTTCAGGAAGGTAGATTGCAAAAGAAACATTATTATTGTTTTTTGCGCCATCCGTATAAACAAATTTACAATTAGACCATTCTGACAATAATACATGAACCTCCTCTTTTGAAGTTAAATTTGGATCTATTACAACATTAATTGCAGAATATTTACATCGAAAAGAACCTGCATGGCAGGGAAGTATATCATTATTCCGATGAATATTTAAATCTTGTAGAAATTTAAAAAATGAAGAAAAATCTTGCAAGATAAACAACTGTCTCGGAAATGAAGACGATTGATAAGCAATAAGATTCTTAAGAAGATTGTTCGTCGGCAAGCTATAGAGCTTTAAAATAAATCTTTCTTTAAGATAACTAAATCTAATACACAAAGGAGGAAGGTTGGCCTCGATTTGCATAGCAGCTATTGGGCTAGTTTTAAGTGCACCCAATATTGTACGCATACATTTATTTTGTATTTTATCCAGACTATTAACAATTTTGCTGTCTGCGGCGAAACAATGAAAGCCATATTCAAAATGACTACGAATAAGCGATTTATACAAAATTAACAATATTTTAGGGTCCGCTCCCCACGACGTTGCACACAAAGATTTTAATACATTATAAGCTTTATTCGCTTTAATTATAACACTATCTGTATATTTTTTCCAAGAAAGTTTTGGAGTAAATGTTACACCTAGAAATTTTATGTCACATGAAATAGGCAGTGGAATGCCATTGTATAAAATGGGAGGCAATATGATGCGTTTACGACCAATCACAAAGACTTTTGATTTGGTTGTATTTACATTTAAATTAAGATAAGAAAAGTATTGATATAAATTTACAAGTGCTTTATTAATAGTAGCGGCTAAATTAATCAGATCAACTCCCGATACATAGACGACTAAGTCATCTGCATACTGTAGGTTTACTATATTTGGCCCCAAAATAAGGTTCAATCGTCTTATGTACATAATAAAAATTAAAGGAGACAATATTCCCCCCTGACAAACACCTAGAGAAGAAAGTCGTGGTCCATACAAATGTTTATTAAATTTTACATATACTTTTCTGTCAGTCAAAAAGGATTGTATCCAATTTATTATTTTACCTGGTATCCCTAACATTGATAACTCGTCACAAAGCACGGCAATATTTACACTATTGAAGGCACCTGAGATGTCAAAAAATACAGACAAAAGATATTGATTACTTGCTAAACATTGATGCGCATCAAGCTGTAACTGCGCTATACTCTCCCTAGAAGACCGACCTTTGCGAAAACCAAACTGATTATTAGGCAAAAGACAATTTTGTTCTATAAAGAACTCGAGACGTTGTTTTAGAAGCTGCTCAAATATCTTCCCAACACAAGACGTGAGAGCTATAGGTCTATAAGAGTCAGGTAACATTTTATTTTTGTCTGGCTTTAAAACTGGGATTAAACAGTCTGTTTTCCATTCTGCAGGAATAGTATTCTCCTTCCATAGGCGATTAAGATTATTTAAAAAGATGTTGAGACTGTGGCAATTAAGTTTTTTGAGTAAAATATATGGAATGGTATCAAGACCGAAAGATGTATCTCTTCTAGTAAATAAAGCGGATTTTAGTTCTTGTAAAGAAAAAGGCTCTATCAAATATTTATTACTATCATTAACAACATTTACATAGTTAGTTAACTCATTTGATACAAAGTCAGAAGTATACTTTTGTAGAAAATCTGGAATCCAACTATCATTCAACACACTGTCAGGAATGTAAGTTTTGTTAAATTTGCGCATGTATTTCCAAATTGAAGACAAAGGAGTACAACGATTAAATGAATTGCACAAGCCTATCCAGCTATTTCTTCTTTCACTTTTTAAGATAAGTTTTTTTAAAGCCCGCAATCTCTTAAACTCCACATAATTTTCATCAGTGGAGTTGTTTTTAAAATTAATGTAACCATTTTTAGCATTTAAAACTGCTTCTGTACACCTCTGATTCCACCAAGGCGACCAAGGATATTTAAAAGATTTTTGTGAACAAGAACTAGTAGCATTATTACTATTAGAACTTTTGGAAAACAGACAGCTAGGGATTGACTGCTTGGCAGCAGAAAGTAAAATATTACAAAAGGAATTAAAAGCATCTATTGAAGATAAAGTGTCAAATTTAACATCATCCAAATAAGAAACAACTAAGTTACTATACATATTCCAATTCACCTGCTTATAATTAGGGTGAGTGGGCAAATGTAGATTATTACATAATGTGTTTTGCAAACTAATACTATCACTACTTACTGCCATTTTTATTATTACAGGGAGATGATAACTACTGCCCAGAGGACTGTCAATAACTGACCAGTCACATAAAAGAGCCAAAGATGGAGTTACCAAAGTCAAGTCAAGAGCATTAGGACGCCAAGATGGAGATCCTATTGTGGTAGCTTGACCATTATTCAGAATAACAAGACCATTCTCATCTATAACCTCTAAAACATCTTTACCTCGAGGCAATGTATCAACACATCCCCACAACATGTGATGAGCATTGAAATCACCTGCAAATATCATTGGCTCTGGAATGGACTTAATTAAACTGTTTAAATTGTTTTTATTAAATGGAGGATTTGAATTGGAAGGACTGTAAAAACTCACAATACTCAGTTCTTTGTTATTAATTTTAATTTTAATGCAAACATTTTGTAGAGCACTATCATAATATGTATTTATGTTAGAAAATGTGATATTATTATGAATAAAAATTGCTACACCATTGTGTTTATTACCACAATCATTCCTTATTGTGTTATAGCCTTTTATTAAAAAATACTGATGTGGTTTTAACCAAGTTTCCGAAATTATAGCAATATGGATATGATTTTCATATAAAAACCTTGTAAAAATAAGCCTATTACTAATAATACTTTGAGCGTTCCACTGCACTATATTCAATGTATCCATAATAACAATTAACTAGGTGTCTTTTTTCTAAAAGTGTTATTCAGAATTTCCTTAATACTATTTGAATTTATAGTTAACTTATCTTTATTTGTACAAATTTGTAAAACTGCTTCAACCAAGAGGTTCATAAATTTGTCAGATTTTATAAGATTGCTCAGGTGTGTGTCAATATACTTTGAGTTTAATTGAGGGAAAGCAGATTCATTGAAGAGATCTGAGTATCTAACACTACGGGACTTCACTTTGTTTTCTTCAATTTTTTGTTTTTTCAGAGGACAGGTAGATGAGATAGCTATGTGATCTCCACCACAGTTGGCACATTTTGTTAAAGTTTTTGGACACATTTTAAAATTGTGATTGTCAGAACATATGGAACAAACTTCATTGTTTCTACAAAATTTAGCAATATGGCCAAATTTCATACAGCGTAGACACTGTTTAATAGGGGGTACATATACATTAACCTCATGCCTCCAGTGATCAAGTGTTACATACTCAGGTAACAACGTTGATGCAAATGTGACTGCAACAGTTTGCGTTGGAACAAAGGAGACAACACCCTGTGGGTCCTTTACTCGCCGCATGAACCTTCTCACAGCAATAACTTTTTTACTCGATGCAATTAATTGATGAATTTTTTTGTTGGAGTAATCAGTGGGAACAGAAGTAAGAACTCCAGTGACCTCCGTTTCAGAAGCCGGAATTGAGGCAACCATCTCCAACTCGCTAAGTAACTTTTCATTTTTTAAAAATACATTCGCATTGTTAGGCAGGTCAAAGGTAACACCAACTTTAAAAGCATTAACGGACCTCAGGTGCAACACACCCGATACGCAATGCCTCCTGATTCCATTTGACAGACCCAACCTGTCCTTGTCTGATATTTTGACTTCACCCTGCTTGCGATTGAGAAATACAATAAATTCCTTCTTATTTGAATTTTCGTCGTATAACCTATAATAATTTGTCGCTCTATAAGGGGTATACTTCTCTTTATCCTTTCTTCTTACAATGAGACGTTCAGTCACCTCCGCGTCAGATACCGAGGATTCGGATAGGGGAAGTTCGTCTGCTGGTTCTGCGTCGCTCTGGCCGTTCTTCGGCATTTTACCTGTACGCTTCCCCATGGCGATGGGGAAGCGCACTTAACAATTTATATATACAAAAATCGAATATTTATAAACCAGGATAAACAATTTACAAGTATGAAAAATATATGCACTATGAACAATAATTTAAACAATTTTTTTTGTATAAGCGCGCCTTCCTTCGTTCACTCGTTCCCGCCAAAAAACCGTCATTCACTTCAATATCTTTTGTCAAACGTCGAGAATTACTGTATATTTTTAATCTTCTTTCATTCAACGCAAAAGGCAGAGCCATACAGCCATCGTCAAAGGCAATAGTTACTTTTAGTGGAGTATGTGGACCATTGTATTTTTTTGGTTCAAATCAAATAAATCCAATTAAAATGACTTTATTGAGGTAGGTCACGGAAATGACACTTATGAATGTCAAAAGTTATCTTTTCTTTTTATATGTACCGCAAGTTCGGAAAGGGATGAGCTTTCATGAGAAGAAATGGCAAGAAACTCATACCCACTCTTTTAAATGAACATCTACAACTTCACTTTATCTGTTAAAAAATCATTTCAGTCACAATATATGTAATGTGATGCAACAAAAATATTCAAACGACAAAATATACTCAACGCTTTACACAAATAAGTAGGAAAAATGTAAATATAAATTGATACGTAAAAACAAGAGTACTTGAGTACTACATGCATCTACTATACATAAATCCACATACACTGTAAAGAAATAAAGGTATTTCGCGAACTTTTTATTAACGATTATAAAAAATAAAATAACTTTAATTTTAAAAATATGATCAAAGATTCTGGTTACAGGATCATCCTGCCACCACAAGTAGCACCCATTCACGAGCATGACGAATGGGTCAGCTTTCGACTGCCTTTATGGTTGGTAAAATTAATAACCTTCGTTTAATTTAATAAATAAATTATTTACATGTATGAAATGTATGTATGAAATTGAATCATGAGGAAATATTAAGTGCCCTGCGTATTCCCAGTTTGTAAAGATAAACAAATTAACATACGGTAAGGCACACATTTAAATAAAAAATACATTTACAGGGTATTTATTTCAAGTTTAATAGAATATTATTATCACTTATTAAATATTGAATAATTTATCTTAATAAAAACTGGTCAAGTGCGAGTCGTACTCGTATTCGAGGCTGAACCATCGGACGCGGTCCGATATCGAACCATATTCGATGGTATGTCACACTGTCTATCGAAAAAAAATATTTTAAATACGGCGCGGACCGTACCAAATCCGACCAAGTGCTTAGGCTATTAGATTCGTAAGAAATTATTACAAATTAGGATCTTTTATACCAATAAGTAATGAAACTTACGAAGAAGAAAGTTACGGAGTGCGCTATCCCGTTACTAAATACATACGCTATTTCACTCACATTCTACACTACTGCTACAATAGGGTGTATGCATGTAACTTATATTTAGTTCAAATGTTTTTTTTTTAATCTTTATCAATATTGACTTTATATTAAAAAGTATTTTCTAGTTAAATTTTAGCTGGATAATAAATATTAAATAAACAAGAATGCAATTGATACGTGCGAAATAAAAAACATCGAAACGCAATGCTATTAGTTGAAGCGCAGTGTGACGTCAAAGTCTAGATAAACTTAAGCAATGGTATTGTTCCTAGATATTGTTTTCGTTGGTTACCGATATATTAAATTTAATGTTGTTTTTTTTATTCAATGATCAGTATAATTATTATTTACAATGGGAAAAAGCGCAATCAGATAATCTTCCAAAAATAGAAGTGGCTATGATGCTATTTGATGACGCGTTTTTTGTGTTTCAAAGCCACAATTTATTTCTGCTGAATTTTAAAGAGTGAAAGCTACAAGGTAACTAAGTTGAAATTAATATAATTTTAAAGTTTTTTCAATTATTTTTTTCTCAAATTAATTAATTAAACTTAAGCATAATCTATAAATGCAAAATATAATTTAATTGGAATTACCATATTAAATGTTTTTTCTGTTATTAATGATCTCAACGAGAATGTGAAAATTATAACCATACCAATGTTACTGTTCTGTTTTAAGGTTACATTTTAAAGCAAAAAGCAAAAAATATATAAAAAACATGTAGTGTCGTGGGACGCTGGATAGGAACGAAGTTCCACAATATAAAAATATTAATTTTTCTGATTTAAGTACTAAAAAAATGGGCAGTTTCCACTGTCTAAAATAAAAAAGTGTATGCACGCAAGAAGTACTTCTTTGGCGTAGCAAAACAAATCCTTAAAATTATCTATTCTACGTTTGTAGAAAGAACTATATTGTAAGAATCGTGAAATAAATTATTGAATATGAACGATTACGGCTGTACTGGCTTGAACCCTTTGTCTGTCCTAATAATGGACTAGAAACCAAAAAAATTAATTAATGTCCCAAACGTCAGAAAATTTCCGAAAACTTTTAGTTTTAGACGTCGTTGTGCGCGCGCACCGTTTAATAGACGTAGAAGTTTATCTTCAATAACATCAAAAAGTTACTGTAAACGTTAATTAATGTAAACATTATGTTTTGCTTTTATGTCAATGTAATTTTGCAGTTATAAACCTATTTAAATATTCGTTTATTGTATTTTGGTTTGATTTGGCCTTATTACCAATGCTCTAATAAATAAAATAAACAATATATGTAATATTTTGTCAGAAATGTGTCATTTATCAATAATTGTTACATGTCAATTATTTATATATAAATAATAATCAGCAAGATATTGTCACGTAGCAACGATAGAGTTACGTTCTGGACGGTTTTTTTCCGGTTAGGATACCCTTCCGCATCATTCTATAAGGAACTTCGTTCCTAAAAAATATACACTAAATAAAAAATTACATATTCATTTCTAAATTGGTTCCATGTATAATATACCACAACAATATAAGCAAGTTGTTGGAGATACTTTATCTCTTCTTTTCTTACTTTCTTCTCATTGATTTTCTTTTTTTAATGGAAAAGAGGACAAACGAGCGTACGGGTCATCTGATGTTAAATTATCACCGCCGCCCATATTCTGCTACAATACCAAAGGAATCACAAGAGCGTTGCAGGCCCATTAAAAAAGTGTACGCGCTATTTTTGAAGGTACCCATGTCGTATCGTCCAAATCGTGACCGTACATTACAAGGAAGCTCATTCCACAGCTTATTCATACGTGGAAGAAAGTTCTTTGAATTTGGCGGCAGGAATCAAGTCGAACAGCTTTTCCGAACACTCCCTGTGATAAATGCATTAGTGTAGAAGACTCACAATGAAGCGACGTCCCTATGCAACGCCAAGTTATCTAGCCATTTACAAATCAGTGGTCCTCGACAATTCGAGCAGCTCTGCGTTGCACGCGGTCAAATGGTTACTGTATACACCACTTTGCTAGGCTATCCTAGCATATGAGTCTCTTGGAACTAGAACAAATACTTTATATAAGTAGTGCACTTTTCGAAGTATTTTAGTACGCACCAGAAAATACTTATAAGCAAATTTTTGCTTTGGTCAATTATTTTAAAAATCACAAAATGTAATTAAATTTATTACATTTCACCAGAATTATTATAAATTTGTTTATACAAGACAAGTGCTGACCCGGCAATACCCAGCGCCCAATCATTGTATGAATTATCATATTGTAATGAAATGTCATTGACTGAATTAGTTGTATTGCGATTTTATAGGTATTTCTAAGTTAAAAAAATATAGGTTACGAAAGTTAAGTAATCACCAACATATCATATACTTTCTCCGAAACACGCTGCATGTAATGGTAAAACTATTATTCCGATCGATTTAGTAGTTTTCGCAGTATAACCGAAGGAAAAAAGCAGCCGTACATTTATTAGTACAATATAGATTCTTAAGACTAAGAATCTGATGTCACAGTAACCCCGCGCAAAAAGGCGCGTTTGAATAGCCGAAATAGAGCCCGTGTAGAGACAGCTGTCGACGTGTGCAAATGACGAGTCGCTCGTCATTTGTCTCCGGGCCCCGTTGCGCATAAGACGAGTGTTTATTAATAAATAACGGACGTGTAATTACTCGTTTAATCATGGCCCATGAGGAGAGGACTCAATATTGGTGACCCCAATTAACACCGAACACAAAAAAAATATTTTCGGTGGTGCAAGTGACTTTGGTGAACTATTCAGTGGACAAATTAACTGCCAATTTTGATGATGAATCCGATACCAGGACAGTTATCTCAGACTGCTGCCCAGCAGGGGCCACTGCAAATGAAGCCGGAGCTTAGTGACGTGTCGGCAATTTCTGTCACTAACCGTATTCCCGAATTTCGGACTGACCAGCCAAGAGTATGGTTCATCAGAGCGGAAGCGGTACTAGGTCCTCAAAAGATTGCTGATTAAGTTCAGTTCCAGATTGTTGTGTCAAGACTGGGTAAAGAGGCTATACAGCAACTAACTGATTTACTTATCAAGCCTCCTGAGAGTAAAAAATATGAAGCTCTTAAGAGTAGGTTGCTGACTATTGATGAGGAATCGGAGAATCGCCAGATACAAAAACTGATTGGCGAAATGGAGCTAGGCGACCAAAAATCGTCGCAACTTCTTCGCCGTATGCGCGATCTAGGACGGGAGAAAATACCTGACAATATGTTAAGGATATTGTGGCAGGGCCATATTCCCACTGCTGTGCGAGCCGTGCTAGCCGTAACGGAAACTAAGGATATGGATAATTTGGCCGACAAAATCATGGAGACTTCGCAGCAGCCACAGATTTCTGAGTTATCCTCGCCTCCACCTATTGGAGGGGACGATAAGATTTTAGCTGAAATTGCGAAACTGAGCGTTAGGTTAGCCAATTTACAGAGATCTCGCAGCACTTCGCGTGGGAGAGACTCCAGTCGTTTCCGTCAACGTCCCCGGTCTCGCAATCACAGCCAGACCCGTCGCAGCCCTCAGAGCGAGGATTGGCTCTGTTTCTACCACTTCCGATTCAAGGAGCGCGCCAACAAGTATGTGCAGTCCTGTTCCTGGAAGAAGGGAAACTAGAATGTGCACAGATACATGAGGCGGATATCTGTACAGTTTCCCCAACGCATCGCCTACGTGTTATGGACTACAACAGTGGTTACAATTTTTTAGTAGACACAGATGCGAATGTTTCTGTTATTCCGGTAAGAAAACGTTATTGTAATAATTATTCAAAGTTATCCGATTACAAACTATACGCAGCTAACGGTACCGAAATTCAAACCTTCGGTATAAAGTCATTAGAGCTCAATTTGCGATTACGTCGTCCGTACCGTTGGGATTTTATCATAGCCGACGTAAAACAGCCGATTCTCGGTGCCGATTTTTTAAGCGCATATAGTTTGTTGATGGATGTAAGGTCACGCAAGTTGATAGATAAGGTGACTAATTTAAATATTTCAGCATCTATTGTGAACGTAGCTTCTGTGACCACTATTGACAAAAGTCATCCATACTGGGATGTAATTTGTAAATACCCAGATATTACTAAACCTGTTAATTATAAGAATAGTCCTAAGCATAATGTGTATCACTACATCGAAACTACAGGTTCTCCAGTTCACGCTCGTGCTCGTCAACTTCCGCCAGATAAGTACAAACGTGTAAGGGAGGAATTCATGGTAATGCAGGAGATGGGGTTATGTCGCCCATCGAAAAGCCCATGGTCTAGTCCATTGCACGTAGTACCTAAAAAAACGGCGAGATTAGGCCATGCGGAGACTATAGGCGATTAAACGCGATAACGAAGCCGGATCGTTATCCCGTGCCGCGTTTACACGATTTTGCTTATCTGTTCGATGGTATTTTCCCGGATGACATTGAAAAGACCGCGATCACGACACCCTTTGAACTTTTTGAATGATGACTTCCGGTTTTCGTAACGCAAGTCAAACTTATCAACGGTTTATGGACCATTCGGTACTTCAAGGTTTTGATTTTTTATTTACGTTTGTCGATGACGTAATCATAGCTTCAGAGTCGGTAGAACAACATAAAGAACATTTACACAAAGTTTTTGAACGTTTTTTGTAAATTCGGTTTATCTATTAATCTCAGTAAAGTTGGTTTGGAAAATCAAAAATTGAATTTTTAGGGCATACAATATGTAAGAATGGCATTCGACCTTTGGTTAGCAAAATCGAAATTATTAAAAATTATCCTAAGCCTAAAACGATTGATGAGTTACGTCGCTTCTTAGGAATGGTAAACTTTTATCGTTCTCATATTCCCAACGCAGTTAAATATCAAATAGTTTTAAATAATTATTTACGTGGTGCGAAGAAAAGAGACAAAGCACCAATTGTATGGACATCCTGTGCTGACGAAGCTTTTGATCGGTGCAAGGCGTGTTTACAAGAAGAGGTCACGTTATCTGCCCCACGTTGCGAGGTTCCAATTTCATTAATGACTGACGCTTCAAATTCTTGCGTTGGAGCAGTCTTACAACAATATGTAGATAGAAGCCGTTAGGTTATTTTCCGCAAAAAATTTCAGATGCTCAAACCAAGTATTCCTAAAGTAAGTACTTATGATCGCGAATTACTAGCAATTTACTTAGCGATACGTCATTTTAAAGATTTAATAGAAGGCCGTAAGTTACATATTTACACAGATCATAAGCCCTTAATTTACGCTTTTAAAAAAACGAGGTGCGGAAATGAAACACCTTGACGCATAAGACAGTTAGCATTCATTAGCGAGTATACTACCGACATTAGACATCTTACAGGTTCCGAAAACGTGGTAGCAGATTCCTTCTCAAGCATAGAGACGATACACTGTCCTACCTCTATTAATTATGAGGAGTTGTCAGACGCTCAAGGTGCGGATGAGGAGCTCTCAGACATTATCAATGACGTTAATAAGCGAACTTAATTCAAGAAAATAGTTATGCCCATGTGTAACACACCTATTTTTTGTGAAATATCGACGAACAACATTAGCCCTACTTACTTAAGCATTTTTGTAGATACAAAAATGCAATAAGTCCTAATTATGTATTGTGTCAAAAGTGACACAATACATAATTTAGGACATCCAGGCATACGCTCATCTAGAAAAATGGTGTCTATTAAATTTTTTTGGCCATGTATGAATCGTGACATTGGGATTTGGTCTGAGAACTGTTTAGCATGTCAACGCACTAAAGTAGTTAGACATACTAATTCAGCCGTGAAGCTTTTCCATCTTGTGGTAGATTTGAACACGTGCACATAGATCTCGTTGGACCTCTTTCAATGACGTCAGAAGGATGCAGGTGTTGCCTGACTATGATAGACAGACGCACACACTGGCCGGAAGCATTTCCTCTTAAGGATATTACTGCGGAAACTGTAGCCAAGTATGTGTATGATGGTTGGATATCACGTTTCGGTTATCTTTTAAGGATAACCAGCGACTAGGGACGCCAGTTTGAGAGCTACTTATTTGCTAAGCTTATGGTGTTGCTAGGTATCAATAAAATCCGAACAACCCCATATCACGCACAAAGCAATGGCGCCATGGAAAGGTGGCATAGATGTTTAAAAGTTTCATTAACAGTGCGTTTAATTCAAAAATCATCATCGTGGGTTGATAAATTTTCAACCGTATTGTTAGGTCTTAGAGCAGCTATTCGAACGGACAGTAAGCTTAGTGCAGCCGAGGTGTACGGTCAAACACTTCGCCTGCCGTCCGATATTTTTAATAAGGAGAAAATCACATCAAGTGATGATTTCACCTACGTTCAAAAGTTGCTTGGCATTTTGAACGGTTTAAGACCTAATTCCAAGTCTCATAGTAATTCGTAATTTTTTGTTCATTCTGATCTGAAAGACTGTGAATATGTTTTCGTTCGTAACGAGGTACATAAACCATTAAAGCCAACGTATGACGGTCCGTACCGTGTGTAGAGTCGTAAATCTAAGGTGTATAAAGTTGAGTTTCCTAACAGAAATGTTCAAATATCTATTGACCGATTGAAACCAGCATATTTCTGTTAAACATGACGATGAACATGACACCGACTTACGTACTATGACGACATGCTCAGGTCGTATTTCGCGGAGACCTGTACGTTTTGCTGATTTTAAGTTTTAAGTGTCCGTTGCACCAAATATTTTTAAGCTAATGTTTAAGCAATCGAATAACATTATATTTTATTATGAGTTGTGTGTTTCGCGCTTATAAATAGGAGTTATTGCGCAGAAAACATAATATTATATTTCATTTCAACGTTCAGCTAACAACTGTTTGATTTTTGTTTTGCATTATTAATTAACATTACCTTTTATAAAATGGGCAATTATAAGTCTAAAGAAGTTAACAATAATGTGGCTTTGGCCCAGGCCCAAGTAACTACGGTGCAAGTGAGTGTAGAAAACAAACTGAATACATTAGGAATTGTATTAATAGTTATCACGGTGCTACTTGTCATCGTATACGGACACACAATAGAATATTATGTTCACAGTTACATCTATTTGGGGAAACAAGTCTCATTCAATATAAACGGCAACTCAGAAGAAATTATGAGGAATATAACATTATCGTGGAAAAAATTCTGGTCGCTTAAAGAAATATTAAAAGGCAACTATAGCCTGCATATGAAAAAAATTGTGATGGACAGTTGTATTATGCCATGTGTGCTATATGGCTGTCAAACCTGGGCATTCACAAAAGAAATAAAACAAAAAATAGAAAAGATACAAAAAGGAATGGAGAGAAGCATAATGCGGATCAGGAAACTACAAAAAGTACGTAGCGAAGATATAAGAAAGAAAACTAAGTTTACCGATGCGACACTAGCTCACGCGCTAACATTGAAGTGGCAATGGGCTGGCCACATTGCACGCTACACATACAGAAGATGGACAATAGAGACCACCAAATGGAAGGGACCACCAGGTAAAAGAAGCACTGGTAGACCAAAGCAGCGATGGGCAGATGACATCGTGCAGGCGGTGGGGAGAAACTGGATCGATCAGGGCAAGGATAGGGAAAAATGGAAAGAGTTGCAGGAGGCCTATACCCAAAATGGACCCCATTTTGGGTATAGGCCTCCTGCAACAACCAAGAAAAAATAACTAATTCGGTCACTTTAAATAAAACTAACATTAAATTTTAAGAACTTTCAACTACTAACATTTGTTTGTAAAATAAGGGTTATGGAATAAATGGCTTATTATTATTATTATTATATTATTACTTGTCATCGTGGTTCTGTATGGAATGAAAAGGTACTGTAGAGCCAAAGTGCAAAACTGGTTGAGGAGACAAGTGATGCACGTTGCGCAACGTGCACACACATGCAACAACAACCCTTTGTTGTATAATTAGTGTAATTGTATTTTTTATGTGTAATGTTTATTATGTAATATGTGTAATGTGTAAACAAAATATTAAGTAACGTTTATCATGTATAAGTTTTTTTTATAAAGGGGAATATTGTGGGGACACCTGTCGACGTGTGCAAAAGACGAGTCGCGATTCAGTTGGCTCCGGGCCCCGTTGCGCATTAGATGAGTGTTTATTAATAAATAACGGACGTTTAATTACTCGTTTGATTTAATCATGGCATATGAGGAGTTGACTCAATACCCGAAATGTATATTAATTTTTTAACTCAAAAAGAATGTATTTAATAATAATTTGATCAGTTTGATAACTTTTAGGATTTAAATAATCAAATTTAAGTATTTTTAAAAGTCATGCATATAGCCTATTGCATGGTGGTCGTTTTGGAATTCGCTCTATTACATTTTAAAAGTTCTGATGTTTCATTACGGCTTATGAGATTCCTCATTCCTCTTGTAGAAGTTAGTTATAGTGTTCTGTGGGTAAATTTGGTTACCGTTACCCGTAAATCACGTAGTCAATGCATTGATCATTGTAAATCGACCATAAAGCAAAAAGACTTTATGCCCGTATCATACATGATGGGTGATTTAAAAATAAATAAATGTAAATAAATAAACCCCAATTTATTTTGTTTTGTAAATTTAAGCAGAATATTTTGTTTCTTTTCGAAGTAATGGGTTCGACAAAATGCTGCAGAATGTGTCTGAACTCTGAAGACTTGCACCCAATATTTTATTACCCAGAACACTACGTTAAATACACAAACATAATTTATGATACTGCCGGTATTAAGGTTAGAAATTTAAATATTAATTATAAATGTTAAATTTTGTTTTTTGTTAATTTATTGCAGTATGTTAACTCTGAAGATTGTTTCTTTAAGTTGATAATATTTTTAATATTCATGGAGTAACTTTTACGATAGATTAAGGACTCTTGAAAAAATCCTGTAATCCATCTGAAGTAAACAATTCCCACCATCCATGCTGTCTAACACCAGACGATTCAATAGATTTTTTAACTAACAATTTTTTTACCACTAACCTAAAAATATATACAACTGATAGTGTACATTATCACCAAGGAAAAGTTATTAGACCTCCTATCACGCAGGACAGTTTAATTGTACAGTATACCCAAAAAACATTTTTACACAGGATGCCAGCATGATAGGAATCATAAGGGCACCTTTTTCTGCCATCAAACAGTAGTCTTGAAGCACTCTTTCAGTATCAGTTCGAAGGGTGCTGTAATAAGTGTAATTAATTGGCGAATAAGACCTGAAGCCAGAATATATTACAGGGTCGCTGTGCAGAGCAGCACGAATAGTTGAAATATTATTTTAACCATTATGTTTGATGCATGTCACACTAGAGTGGTGCTGCACTGTGTGTTGATGGGTGTCACGGCAGAGTTGCCTCCTAGAGAATAATCTGACTTACAGCACCACAACCCGGAGTCTAGGGATACACAGTGCAACACAGCTCTTTCTCTTCCATAATTCGTTATTTTTGTGCACACAAAAAAAAATACCATATCCATGTCACAATTGCCACTATCACTCGTCTTGTATAGTTGCCCACATGTGAACTGGCTTAGAAATGACACGGTCTACTGCTAATTGCAGCTGTAATGCTATAGGTACCATTATGTGACCTGCCACTCTAACCGTGTTTGGCAACTAAATGCAAGGACTGATAATAAACACTTTTATAGACTGTGTTGAGATTGTGTTTTGGAAGTGTTTATTGCTAGAACAGTTTTTATTTTTCTACAACTTGTTTCATTGTTTCACACATGTATGATCCACTGTAGAAAAGACGAAGATTGTTCTTCTTCTGGTTTTGTAGTGAGTCTTCCAAGATTCATTTGGTACTGAGCTCTTATTTATTTTATTTATTTATCATATACAGACACTTTATCACATAATATTACATCATATTTGGTCCTTACACTAGGCACAGCCAGTCCTGTAGGCAACCAATTTACATTCTATGATTAACAATATGAACCGAAAGGTCAAAATGTGCACTCTATATGTGTGTGTGTGTATTGGTGTGTGTGAGTGTGAGTATCTGATTAATCATGTTACAAAGTATTAACATTATATGAATGCTAAGCTATCACTTTAAGAATAGCTTCGATGTCTGCATAAGTGAGTGTGTGTAACTCTGTATTTTAAATTTGACCTGATGGACCGAGCAATTTTTAATAGAACATTTTAAATTTACCTTGTTGTATGTAAGATTACTACAACATTTATTTTTCAGATACTACTATTTGTATTCTAGATTCTTTTCTGTGGTTTTTTGCCTTCTCGAGCTTGTTGTATTCCACTTGGACTGATTCTTTGTTTTTTTTTATTTTTTTTTTGTTCAGCCCTTCTGCTAAAATAATTTTGAGTTTAACTCTCATCATTCTGTGATGAGTGATAATGCTGAAATTGTTTATCACTCCAACATCAATAAATGTAGTAGATTTCATTTTTAGAGTTCCGTAGCCAAATGGCATAAAACGGAACCCTTATGTATTCGTCATGTTTGTCGGTCTGTCTGTCCGTCTGTATGTCATAGCCACTTTTATCTGAAACTATAAGAACTATACTGTTGAAACTTGGTAAGTAGATGTATTTTGTAACTCGCATTAAGATTTTCAAACAAAAATAGAAAAAAAAAACAAGAAATTTTGAACCAATACTTAGAACTGAAACTCAAAAATTTTTTGTCATCAAACCCAAACGTGTGGAGGTCTTCATGAATGATATTGAGGTTTCTAATATTATTTTTTTCTAAACTGAATAGCTTGCGCGAGAAACACTTACAAAATGCGCATTACTATGCAAACTTCCACCGAAAATTGCTTTGAACGAGATCTAGTAAGTAGTTTTTTTAACAAGTCATAAATATTAAACCGCAACCTATTAATATATTATTAATATTTAAGCTTTCATTAAATCAACTCAAATATAAAGAAAAATTATATTATGTTACTGCCTTTTTTTATGATCAAAAGGGGCGAGATGAGCAGGACGTTCAGCTGATTGTAATTGATACGCCCTGCCCATTACAATGCAGTGCCACTCAGGATTCTCGAATAACCCAAAAATTCTGAGTGGCACTACAATTGCGCTCCTTGAGACATAAGATGTTAGGTCTCGATTGCCCAGTAATTTCACTAGCTACGGCGCCCATCAGACCGAAACACATGTATACACATTACTGCATCACGGCAGAAATAGGCGCCGTTGTGGTACCCATAATCTAGTCTGCATCCTGTGCAAAGGAGCCTCCCACTATATTTTTCATTAGGTGAGATCCAAGTACATTTCCTGATCGTGCCTTTCTTGTAGAAGGTATTCATTATTCTCAAATTGCATTGTGGAGCTTGATCCACCAGTCTTTGTCCGGTGGCTCCATCATGTATTATTAATTTCTTATATTATTATTTGCAGGTAGAAATAAATGACACATTATCTCATGAAATTTGTTTACATTGCATAAGATTTATAAATAGGTCAATAAACTTTCGTAGAAAATGTGAACAGGTGCAGGAGATATTAGAAAATAAATGTAATATTAAAGTTTTAAGCAAATTGAAGATAGATCCAGATTTGACTAATATAGATATTGCAGATACATTGAGTAATTCAGATGATGATTTTAAGGATTATGATGACAATATTACTTTAGATACATTCCAAATTAACAATATACCAACAGAAAATGATAAAGCATCACATATTGAAAAGGAGGAAATGAAAGAACAATTTATTGATGAAAGTATCGCTTTTGATAAGAAAGAGAGGAGTTCAGTTCTTAAAAGAGTGAGTCGTAAAATAAAAAGCACAGATGGAAAAGAAAAGAGAAATGGCGATAGAGGCGAAGTGGAGTGTGAATATTGTCATAAAATTTTAACATCGAAACTGTCTCTACGGAATCATTACAAAATACATACTGGCTTTGATGTTGTTTGTGAGGTAGGTTTTAAATTATTTATTTTCTCAAAATGCACACTATCATTACAGAATATTATATTTTACATTTTTATACTTAAATTTTATAACATATTTTAAATAACGCTACTCTCGTGAATTCGCCCTGAGTGCAACAAAACAGATCCGTCTGTGAGGCTATTTCGAAGAGTATAATAATATATAGAGAAAAGAGAGCCCTCTCTACGCATTATGAGCTGTCTATTTGAAAACTAGCGCCATCTGGAGATTGGCCTCGAAAATAACTATGTATATATAAGCTCGAAATTATAAAATTCATTTTTAATGTTGTGACGCAATTAAATAACTAACTCTACTTTTTAATGTAGGTATTGCAGTTTTTTACTATGTTGAAATTGCGTGTAGAGTTAGTTATCTAATTTTGTCACAACATAGAACATAAAGAATAGATTTAGTAGTGTAAATATGCAAAATGGAACACGAGAGCTACACACATGCGCAAACGCTAGACTTAGCCGCCATTATAAATATATATATATATATATATATATATATTTATAGTGGGCAGTAACACAATTATAGAAAAGTTGAAAGGTTTCAAAGCGAGTGACAGCTGCCAAAGCTTTCATTTTCGGGCCAACTAACAGATGGCACTACAGTCTTCTGAAAACGTCACTATAAGGCGTCTGTCCCACTCCTATTTCATTAATTGTACGAAGTGCACGCGTCATCGCTGTCTGGCTTAACAAGTTGGTGCACGCGGTCGCTACTATCAGCAACAACGGCCGATATGGCGCCATACGTTCCTATCCGGAATTACAATATACAGTCTATTAAATATATCCGCATTATGCACCTTCCCTCTTAGCACTTTGAATAGATATGAGATCAGCGCCAGGTCCCTTCTTACCCTCAGCTCGCCATATCCTACCATACCCATAATAAATAATGTCGAGTACATAAGCGGATAAAAAGGGTAAACCCCGTATAGCCTCATGTATAAATTTATTTTGTATACGCTCTAAAATTAGAATACTTGGCTTGAGAAGCCCAGATAACGGCGGTACATTCTAACTGGCTTCTAACCAAAGTTATGAATAAATTTATAATAGCCATTATATTCGAAAAACTATGAGCGATACTTAATATAAACCCCAGATTCCTAATAGCTTTCTTACAAACCTTAGTGAAATGATCACAAAACGTCAAGTTGTCATCAAGACTCAATCCAAGATGCTTGACTTCAGATACCCTGCGTCATCTGCGCCCCGTCTACGTGGCTGTTAAACAATGTTGGATTACGAGATTTGGAGAAAGTAACAATAATAAAAGTATATAAAGTAACATAAAATTGGGCGGCGGTCATCTATTATAGCTAAGGCATTTGATCGTTTACGGCACAATGCGCTCCTCTCGAAATTCCTATCATTTGAGCTTCCCGAGAGTTTATATAAATGGACCACCAAAGATTCAAAGATATTTATTTTACCCGTACGACACAAAATGCCACTTGGGTATGAAAATAAGAAACAAAAATCTAAAATTATATCTAATGAGTTTAACTATTGCAGTTCATGCCACAAGTTAAGGTCTACTTGGAAATCAACTGCAAAGAAAAACCCAGCACAATATACAATTTTATTTTCCAGGCTAGAATTAAAATTTTTGTTGTTTGCCTATGTTGGGCTGAGCAGTTTACTTTCAGGCTTGCTCGTCATTTAAAAAGTCATTAATGGTATAGTAGCCTTTGATGCATAATTCTTGCTTGTCAACTGAAACTTATTCAAAGGGAGTTCTTGAATCTTCAGGTATCGTGTTGTAAAAGTGTACACCTCGGCCCACAAATGACAATAACATTACATAGCCGGCCGACAGCAGGCGCCAGTTTGGGCTTGCTTCTTGTATTCAAGTTATGCAACTCAGATTTTTTTTAATTCGGAGATATTTTTCTGTACATAGAGTACATTTTCAGAGATATATTGTCAAGCCAGTGTTAAAATATTTATTTCTTTAAATTGCACCACAAACCAGAATCCTCACTGGTCAAAATCCAAAGGTTGTTGTCGACTGATAGTGCTCAAACCCAAGTCGGTAAATTTTGGAGTTTCCTAAGGCTTGTTGCTATATCCTGCCCTGTTTTAACTTGGACATCATCCCCACCATCTGGACGTGCGGTGGTCCTCTACAGTGCAGTTTTTATGGAGCTTTCTTCCACGTACAAAAAGTACAAACACTTTACTTAAAAAGTAGAGTCTTGTGATTCTTCTCGTGTTACAAGATAATGTGGGCGGCGGTGTTCACTCAACACCAGGTTTTTGTCCATTTCGTTTGTCCACCTCTTCCATAAAAAAATCATGGATATTTATGCTGTCTTTGTTTATTTGGTTGGAGGAAAGACTTCTAAATCAATGAGAATCATATTTTTGTTTTAGTTAATCAAATGTAAACATTATACCTAGGTGCAGTTAGACAAACTATGTAGGAAATTTTTTTCCTCTATCACAGTGCATGTTGTAAGGTAACTTTTTCCTTGTGGATTGGTCACAGACCTAACGACCACTAATAATTAGCTCACTGAGTAGGTAACCAATTAGTTGGACTAAATCTAGTGTGCGTAACCTGATTTATCAATATGTTACGAACCCAACGCAAACTGGTAACGATTTAAAATGAATCTTAGCATCGGCTACCTAAAGTAGCTATTTACTTAAAAGCCTCTTTCTTTGACTGAAGGAAAAAACTTTAAGTTCACATAATTTTGCCGTTGTGTGTGTATAGTTAATAATTACTTTCAGCATTGTGGCAAAAAGTTCATAACACGTCGTTTATTATTGATGCACTGCCGAGCGAAGCACGGGTATGAGAAGACCGATAAATGTTCATACTGTGACTATACTGCTTCTAACGCAGAACAAGTCAAGGTACGTTACGATTTTTTTAATGACAAAAAGGACGAGACGGGCAGGACGTTCAGCTGATGATAATTGATATGCCCAGCCCATTATAATGCAGGATTCTTGAAAAATCCAAAAATTCTGAGAGGCACTACAATTATTGCGGTCGTCAATTCGTAATTTCATTACGGCGCCTTTCGGACCGAAACACAATAATGCTTACACATTCCTGCTTCACGTTACAAAAAGCCGGCATCCTGTGCAAAGAATCCTCCCTGGTAAATGCCTTTAGTCGTCTCTTACGACACCCTTGGGCCTGGGACTTCCCTATTCTTCTTATGCCCTGGGGAAAAACAGGGCAATGTTAACCATTGGCAACATATCATGTATGTTGAAAAGACAGTTTTATTAACCTTTTTAATTCTATGGGGCACACTCTCTTGTAGCAACAGAGAAAATATTGAAGTAACTCATGTCGTATAATCCTTTCTAGCACTACACAAGGAAGCTCATTCACTGACTTCAGTTTGGATGTGGCATAAAGTTACATGAAAAAAACACTGTAGATGAACGCTGCATCTAAATAGTTGGATGATGGTTTAAGTTTAAGGCGTGTAGTGGTTTGCCTAAATTTAGCAGGGATCAGGTCAAACCACAAATGATTTGACGGCGTGCGATCCAGAGCTGTTGGGATCAAGTGATCTGTTAACGGTAAGATCACTTGGCGATGTGTAGAGACGTCGCTTCATGGTATGTCTTCTACCGCATCTATGACGGGGAGTTTTCCGAAGAGCTGTTTGACCTGATTCCGCCGCCGAATTGACACCCACACTTTCGCATGACACGCCAAAAAATAGGGTATCCCCACCATCACTGGATGTTAGTGTACGTCCACAGTGCGCTTTTCCACTTTAAAACTAAGCTGTGGAATGAGCTTCTTTGTGCGGTGTTTCCGGGACGATACTATAACATCAAAAAAGGCGCGTACACTTTTTTAAAAGGCCGGTAAAGCTCCTGTGATTCTCTGGCGTTCCAGGAAAATGTGGGCGTGGGAGACCACTTTATATGACGCTACCCGTACGCTTCCTGAAAAAAACTAACTCTCCATCATAAATACGTACTAACGTGAAGCGATCGATCAGTACAGAATAAGTTTTAGAATTTCAAGAGTAAAAATATTTTTAGATCCATGAAAGACTGCATACGGGAGAGAAGCCGTACGTATGTAAGGAGTGTAACGCCGGGTTTCACAGAAAGAGTAGCTACCTGCAACACGTTGCTATCCACTTGCCCGAGAAAACTGTGCAGGTATTATGTTATCCTAGTATTTAAATCTTTTTGTTTAGCTTTAAATACCAGTTTTTAAAAGATGACATTTAATTTTGTTTTAAAATAATAAGAGGGATAATCTCATTGCCTCTCTTTTAGATCATTTTTGACATTTGCATAATATTACAAATGATTTTTTATACAATTAATGCAGGGAGGCTTCAGAAATACTGAAACTTTTTTAAACTTACCATTAACCCAGCCGTTCAATTAACTGACTCACGACACTGATGGCACAGCCTTATGGTTAAATCAGCCAGTCAATTGCATGACTAGCCCTTTCATTAACTGCCGTCATTCAATTAACCTCACTAACCAAAGTTGACCAACCCTAACCAAACATTGCACATTTACTTTAACGAAATGGCTAAACGGCATTTAATTATTTGGTAAAATGTTGTTTTTAACGAGTCAGCTAATTCTTTTTCAGCCATCTCATTCAATGACGGATTTAACGAAACGGCTATATATCCTATGCGTTGGCTAATGGCTGCGATGTGTATATATTAATTTCTTCCTTTCAGTGCGACCAATGTCCGGCGCGTTTTAAGTCAGTAACGTTAATGAGAATACACAAGAACCGGCACAGAGCGCCACAGTACAGGTACAAATGTGGCATTTGTGACAACAGTTTCGCGAGACGACGTAACGCCGCTCGACACTTGCAAAGAGTCCACGCTATGTCGCCAGACCATCACATCCACAGGCAGAATATCAACTGAGAACAATGTTATAAAGTTCCAAGGGACAGACCATAGTTTATTAATCTATGTCTCAATATATTTGAGAGATTGGACTATAACCTGGTGGCCGAACAACGGATACTGATTCTCTCCGTTCTCCAGCAGCACTCTTAGGCTGAAAAGGTTTTTAACTTTCTAGGATTGCCTTGTTTGGAGCTAAAAGAAAACTACACCCCCAACGTAGAGGCTAATTGCGAAAATAACCCAGCTAAACTAACTAAAATATATCCTATGACCCCGCATTCAGAATGCGTAAAATTGCCTACCTTGTGTCTTTGCCGGCAAGTGGTTTGGAATTTGCTTTTAGATCGAAAGTTAGAGATATACTCGCAAATATTTCGGATTAGCCCAACGAGTTTAGAAGCGATCGTATCAATAGATTTTATGTTGTTTTCTACAAGCAAAAAAAAGGTACAACTTTAATAAATAGGATAATACTAGATCACAAAGTAAAATCAAGAACAAATGAAGATCATGAAACAAAAAACATGAAGGGGGCTGGGTTTAGATAGAATCATATATTAAGTAAATGGATTGCTTATTCAAAGATAAATCCATTGTATTTTCCTTTATTGTATATGACGTAGTATTTATACATCATTATTAAGCTTATAATTTTGTGTTTTATTTCACGCCTCATTATAGTTTTTTTTTATGAAAATAAGAGAATAGTAATTGGTACGCCCTGCCGCTCAGGATTCTTGAAAAATCCAACAATTCTGAGCGGCACTACAATAATTGCTCTCGTCACCTTGAGACAAGATAAGATGTTAAGTCTCATTTGCCCAATAATAACATAAGATACGGCGCCCATCAGACCGAAACAATAATGTTTACACATTACTGCGAAAAAGGCGCCGTTGTGGTCCCCATAATCTAGCCGGCATCCTGTGCAAAGGATCCTCCCACTGGTATGAAAATCACCATCACAGCATTTTGCCACATCAAACTAAAAGTAATCCTAGGTATACAAGATCAGAGTGGATCTGATGTCGGATTGTGGATATGAAATACGGTCAATAAACAAATCGTCCACTTGAAATTTAATAATAATAATAAAGCCATTTTATTTCGTACTAAAAACAATTAACATTTGAAAAACCAATATGCTTAATAGATATAGACTATAAACTGTCTCTTAGTTAGGCGTGCCGATTGGCAAAGGCCTCCTCCAACGATTCCCACTCTTTTCTGTTTTGGGCCACTCTTCTCCAGTTAGGCCTTGCTGTCAATTTTATTTAATCTTCTCACGTTGTGTGCTGTCTTCCTCATTTTGTTTTGCCATCTCTTGTGTACTGTGCCCTGTACTATCCCCGGGGCATAAAAAGAATAGGGGAGTCCCAGGCCCATGGGTGTCCTAAGAGGCGACTAAGGGCTTTTGAGAAGTGGGCGAGTCACGGTGCCGTCTTTTGACGTCAGCACAATCGGGCCAGACTCGTCCGGGTTAATTACCACACTCGCACAGTAGCGGCCTAGTTCCGCTCTGTTTCGCATGGGTTAGTGTCGAGGACCGGTGGCCACCCGGTGGTAGAAACCGATCATCTCATGGGCTGCGTTCAAGCGCCAATTGACGATGTGCTTGCACAGATCCCCTCCGCTGAAATCGTAGTCTTTGGTGATTTCAACGGGCACAATGCCGAATGGCTTGGATCACGTACCACAGACTACGCAGGGCGATCTGTCCATAATTTTGCATTGGCGTATGGTCTGTCCCAATTGGTTGAGTCGCCAACGCGGCTCCCGGATGTGGATAGCCACATGCCGTCCTTATTAGATCTTCTGCTGACTACACATCCCGATGCTTACCAGGTCTTTGTCGACGCCCCTCTCGGAACGTCCGACCATTGCCTGGTCAGGAGTGTAGTGCCTATCCGACGCCCACGTCGCATACCACCAGTGACCCGCCGCGTTTGGCACTAAAAGTCAGCAGATTGGGATAGGATGCGTTCCTTTTTTGCATCCTACCCTTGGGGCAGGGTTTGTTTCCCTTCGGATGATCCTAGTGCCTGCGCCGTTGCAGTAGCCGATGTGATACTACAGGGCATGGATATTTTTATACCAAGCTCTGTAGTACCGATCGGTGGCAGATCACAGCCCTGGTTTGATGCGTCAGTTAAAGCAGCATCTGACTGCAAAAACAGGCGTATCCAACTTGGGTTGCGGCGCTGGACACAAAGAATCCGAACTGCATAGTTCTTAAGAGGAAATACAACCGTGCCTCCAGATTTTTTAAGCGGCAAATCGCCCGTTCAAAGTCACAACATGTCGTCAAAATCGGCGAGCAGCTTTCCCGAACGGAACACGCAAGTTCTGATCGCTGTCGAAAGCTGCTCTTGGTTACTTCAGCCAGCCAACAGCCTCCAACTCGACGCTTGACGACAACGGAAAAACATCGCCGAAACATCCCGCGGTGTCAGAGCTCTATGCCTGAAGTACAGTTCAGACAGAAAACCAATCGTGCTTACAACGTGTGCCCCTGAGTTGACGCTGGTGCTAACGCGTTTATTCCGGCACTCTTATTCCAAAGGCGTAGTCCCTGACTCATGGAAGTCAGCCCTTGTCCATCCGATCCAAAAAAAAGGAGACAGTTCGGATCCGGCAAACTACAGGCCTATTGCTATTACCTCCCTGCTCTCCAAAATCATGGAAAGCATAATAAGCCGTCAGCTCTTGGTATACCTAGAGGGTCACCAGTTAATCAACGACCGACAATACGGCTTTCGCCATGGTCGGTCAGCAGGTGATCTTCTGGTATACCTAACACATAGATGGGCTGCGGCTATTGAAAGCAAGGGGGAAGGCCTGGCAGTTAGCCTGGATATAGCGAAGGCCTTTGATCGTGTATGGCACAAGGCGCTCCTCTCAAAACTTCCATCATTTGGGCTTCCCGAGAGCTTGTGCAAGTGGACCTCCAGCTTCCTCACTGGGCGCAGCATACAGGTCGTTGTCGACGGACATTGCTCGAACCCGAAGCCCGTAAATGCTGGAGTGCCCCACGGCTGTGGTCTATCTCCTGCATACCAATGATATGTTGGACACCTCCAACATTCATTGCTATGCAGACGACAGCACTGGTGATGCCGTATACACGGGCCATGCAGGTCTCTCTCGGGAAATCATCGACCAGTGCCGGGAAAAACTTGTGTCTTCTATCGAGTCCTCTCTTGAGAAGGTCGCGGAATAGGGTAAATTGAACCTTGTCCAATTTAACCAGAAGACTCAAGTTTGCGCGTTTACCACTAAAAAAATTCCATTTGTCGTATCACCGCTCTTCGAGAACACTTCTCTTAAAGCCGCGCCTAGTATCGGAATACTGGGTCTCGAAATCTCGAGCGATTGCCAATTCCGTGGCCATCTGGATGGCAAAGCCAAATAAACTGCTCGTCATTAATAGAGCACGGCAATACTTCAAGCCGGCCCACATTCTAGCGCTGTACAAAGCGCAGGTCCGGCCACACATGGAGTATTGCTGTCATCTCTGGTCTGGCGCACCCCAGTATCAGCTCGATCCATTTGACCGCGTGCAACGCAGAGCAGCTCGAATTGTCGGGGACCCAGTGCTCTGTGAACGGCTGGATCACTTGGCGTTGCGTAGAGACGTCGCTTCATTGTGTGTCTTCTACCGCATTTATCACGGGGAGTGTTCTGAAGAGCTGTTTAATCTGATTCCTGCCGCCGAATTAGACATTCGCACGACACGCGACAAGTTAGGATATCATCCCCACCATCTGGATGTGTGGTGGTCCTCCACAATGCGGTTTTCAAGGAGCTTTCTCCCGCGTACTACAAAGCTGTGGAATGAACTTCCTTGTGCGGTGTTTCCGGGACGATACGACATGGGTACCTTCAAAAAAAGCGCGTACACCTTCCTTAAAGGCCGGCAACGCTCCTGTGATTCCTCTGGTGTTGCAAGAGATTGTGGGCGGCGGTGATCACTTAACAACAGGTGACCCGTGCGCTCGTTTGTCCTCCTATTCCATAAAAAGAATAAACCATTCTGTAAGTCTTTTGCTCCATTTTCCCACTTTATATGGCATCATGTGCCATGCCCATTTCCTCTTTTGTTGGTCGATTCGTTTGAGTAGGTCGGTAAATTTCCTTAGGTCAGTGTTTCTTATCTTGTTCTGTAGTTTATAACCGGCCATACTCCTCTCCATTGATCTCTGTTTTACTGCAAGTTTCTCTCTAAATTCTTTAGTAGGGTCCAAGTTTTGCAGCCATATGTCAGGCAAGGTAATATGCAGGTATTGAAACTTCTCGTTTTATATAGGTTCATACTTAAGTCTTTTGACTTCATAATTTATTTTAACGACCAGTATTTTTTTTTCAACTCGTTGCTATCCTGAGACTGATTTCTTTCGTCATTTGAGCTTCCATAGAGATTACTTGGCCTAGGTATAATCACATTTTCTAGAAATTCGTCTTTGATTTTTGTTTTGAGTTTTGTAGAGATTTCTATGCAATTCTCATGAAATGTCAGACATTTTAATTTTTATATGCACGAAGTCGGGGCGCATGGGCTTATTTACCTATACCTATGTTGGAGTTCTACGAACACTTGTGGGTGTAATTTACCGTACAGTAAAAGCTTCATATTCTCGGGGTATATGTTCCATAAATATGGCGCGAATATAGAATGATAATTTATATGGGATTACAGGGGATTCCTACTTGGGTGACAAAATAAAGAACAAACGTATAAAAATAAATTCTATTGAAGTGTTTACCACATTGATTAATTCTTATCTCCATATTAATGCTTTATAGAATATTGTAATTTTTCCTTGCTAGGCAGTTTTTAAAAATTGGTTGTAAGGTTTTTTACTTTTTTTTTAGTCCATTTGACGACGCTGTTACCAACGATATTGGATTGATACCTATTGGAATCCTCTTTATGTATGTACTGATGTACCGATTAGATCCGCAAATAAAAACATCTTTAGCCGCGAATAAGGGTATTAATTGCTGTATTGAATATTCTTTTTGGCTTATTTTGCAAAGGATCCAGATGGGTAGGTACTTCAAAAGCGCCTTTTTCTGCGTCAAGCAATGCAGCCACTATTTCATTTTATTGAACAGAATAAAAACGCCAACAGTGTGCCCACTCCTTTATTGTATTAAAACTATCGTTAATTCCGTCGCATCGTTAGCTCGCTGTCACAGTGGTGGTTATGTATATTTCTTACTCATTGTGGATAATAAAAATGCTGCTAGCATTTAAAAAATGTTACCTTCAAAATCGGTTACAATAACCACAAATTCGCTTTCCTTTCTTATATCTTCATTAAAGTTGGTCTAATAAATAATAATACTCTAGTCTAGTCTAGCACGCTAGTAGGATTGTAAGTGTATGGTCTTTTTTTTTATGGAAGAGGAGGACAAACGAGAGTACGGGTCACCTGGTGTTAAGTGATAACCGCCGCCCACATTCTCTTGCAACACCAGAGGAATCACAAGAGCGTTGCCGGCCTTTAAGGAAGGTGTACGCGCTTTTTTTGAAGGTACCCATGTCGTATCGTCCCGGAAACACCGCTCAAGGAAGCTCATTCCACAGCTTTGTAGTACGAGGGAGAAAGCTTCTTGAAAACCGCACTGTGGAGGACCGCCACACATCCAGATGGTGGGGATGATATCCTAACTTGTGGCGTGTCGTGCGAAGGTGAAGGTGAAAAGGTCTGTCCCACTATTAAATTGTATATGAACAAGTAATTTCAATAACCGCCATTGTGAGAAAAATAAAACAAACATAAAACATACATCATTTACTCGAGTACAAAATTATAATACAAAATACACAGTTACAAATAAATATCACTTACAAAACAACTTAACTAAAAACGCTAATAGGTCAATCCGAATGTGAAGGACTAGTCAAGATATATTACTCGAGAACATCTTATTAATAAACGCTGTGTAAAGTTACTCCAAGTTTAAAATTACTTCTCCCTGTCATGTAATTATGTAGTGACAAAAATAAGATAAAGACAAAAAGTTTTAAATTTGGAATAAATTTAATTCACGTTTATTAGTAACACAGAGTAAAACGAACCGTAGCGCCTATTGTCTATTACAACATGTCCTGAGAGCGGATATAGTTCAATGACCGAAATTCCATCCGATTCATGACATGAAAAGCTACTATTACCATGTGATTACTCCGGTCAGTTCAAAACCATAAAGTTTATTTTTTTATAATAAATAAAAATGTTTTAAATACAAATAACCGTATATATTAATACTGTTTTTAGCTGCTTTCAATCATTTTCACTATATTTAAACAGTCCACTTCCGACTTAGACCAAGTATAGTAACTAGAATAACAGCATCCGTCTCACTCACACGAGAAAAATAATAACTTATGCGAGTCTTATGTAAAGAAACGAGATAGAGTGATTAGATCTTGTTTCGCCATGCGTGCCGGTTTTTTCAAGGCACACCCGGTGTGCTAAACAAACTTGACAGCGCTGCACAGATATTTTGTTTACTTTTATTTGCGTCTAGAAAAATTGCTAATATTGTTGTGAAACGTGTGAAATATCCACTATTTATTCAACATCAGTGACAATTTTTAAGTAGAATCGAAGGAAATATGGTGCGATTATGTGTTTTACGATAAAAATGTGATAGTGAAAGAACACTTGTGTTATATTTTGTACCTATATGTAGGATATTATCTGTCTCAGGATGGCCACGCCAAGCCGATGTCTAGTTACTATACTTGGTCTATTACTTCCGAGATATCAGTCGTGATCGTTACCTTTTCTTTGTGCCACACGCGTTGACAGACTTGTAGAAGATATTGTTAAATCCTTACAAACTTATCAATCTACCCTCTTTATAAGTGCTTTGCTTACTCTTGAAATTCGTACTCAAATAAAATTCATTCATTTGGCATCACTTTTTTTTATAAATAATACGAGAAATGTTTAAGAATATTACGAAGGTATCTCTCTCTATTTAACTATATTTATTATGTATGTTTTTAAATGTTCTTGGTGCATGGGATTACTTAAATGTTTACGACAGTGCATGACCATAAAATAAAATATATCTCCCCCCATTGTGATAGATAGTGATGCGTTCCGGTATAAATATATTAAATTAATATCATTGTGATAGTACTTACTACAGATTTTATTCAATTCAAAATGATTTTCGGTCATTAACCCCGTCGTAGTAGCGTAAAATCTTATAATGTATACACATCGGAGGAACTGCTAAGGTTTAAGACCAAGATTATTTTTGTTACCCGACCGAAATAAAGTTTTTAAGAGCGTGTTGACTAGACTAGTAGTCTAGTCTAGTCAACAAGTACTTATTATGATCAACATATTCGTTTAGTATTGTTCTTTGGATTTGGAATAAGGTCTAATGCAGTTCTGCTCGAAAAATTTTAAAACTTATAAATAATTTTATAAAAAAAGGGGTTTGTTTTAGAAGTAAAATTATTAAGGCGCGAATTGAGGGTAACTCAATATTTATTCTGAAGGAAATTATCGCTAACTTCCGTCAGAAAAAAAACAATTGAAAAAATGTCTTAATCGTTAAAAATTTATCAAATTGCCCAGTAATATATTTTGGAAATCCCCATTTTTGTAATAATTAAATTATTTTTTTACTCCCGGACCAAAGTTTATAGGTTTCCTCGAAGGGTGAAAATACGGCCGAAAACGGCTACCCTCGTTTGCGAATACCAATCCCACTTGGCGCACTTTTATAATAAAATCTTATTTAAATATTATGTGTTATAATGAATATGAACTTTTTTTCAATTAATTATGCAATAGTTATTGCGATTATTGCTTTGGTAACAATAAATCTGACATTTTCCTTTCATGGATCTAAAAGGCTTCAAAATAGTGTATAATTTTATAGCATTTAATTTAGCATTCAATAATTTTAACTAACCACCTATCAATTTTATCAACAGATGGCGCTACACTTTTAACAACTGTCCCATCGCTCGGTAACCATGATGATCAATGTTATTTAATCTTTTAAGATATAACGTATTGAATGCCTTCTACCTAATACCACAGTATAGACGACCGATAGATTGCGATCTTAGATCATTTATACGTCTAGATAGAGTGTGACAGCTGTGAAAACGATTGACAGTCACATGTGAGACTGACAGTTTTGAGCAATGCACGCACACAAACACAAATCGCGAATGTAAGACTTAGATTGTCACGCACACTAAAGCATTAAACTTGGTCTACTTTTATTAGTTGTCTAACAGCAAGAGGCTATATACACGTATTAATTTTCTAAGGTTTCTTAATTCAGACCCGAATATTTCGCTGTACAATTCGACAAGTTTCAACCTAACTTTACACGATATACAAATATTAACAGCTCTATAATCAAATCCAAATGTTTTGAGTGTTAATTCAGCCAATATTCGTCCTCTAACAACACGTGTTTCGCCTCTACACGAGCCATCCTCAGGAGATGTTGACTCGCCCATCTCTGGCACGTGTCGAATTGTTTGAAGACGAATATTTGCGGAATTACCACTCAAGAAAACTCACAACATATGGATGATTATGGATTTCCGCAAAATAACGCCTACTTCAATAAACTTTCTATTATCAAAGCTATGTTATAATCACAAGCTGCCAGAATGCCGTTCAAACTAGTTTTGAGCAATAATATACTGTTTATCATAATCAACCTTAGAGTAAAAACCAAACGGAGAAGACATTTTAAGGGTTCAGCACTGAAAGCGTAACCATCGGCAACACTACTACTAAGACTCCAATGTCCATACGTCTGTCTGTCATATACCTAGTAGCAATAGTAGGACAGCCTTAAATTTTCACAGAGCGTATATTAATACTGTCGCTATGAAAAAAAGACGGTATTTCAAAATGGCCGCCATGTTAGTGAAATTTTATGGAACAATTCGAAACACTTTGAAACGTGTAGAAATAATATTCCACAGTTTTTGGAACGAAACCCCTTATCGCATGAGTGCTAGTTGAAAGAATGTGTAACATATTTTCCGTCAAAACCCCGTCTCAACCGTTCGCGAGGGGTAAAGTTAAATCATTAATTTCAACTACTGCTAGTAAGTCATGTTGACCGAGAAGTCTAAGGCGCCAGATTTATGCTCTGGTTCCCGAGAGGGCGCGTGGTTTGGAACCCTACACCTAACAAAGGTTTTTTATTATAAAATTAATGGTTAATAAGCAATTATATAAATTTATTTTAATTTCGGTTATTCTGCTGATATTAATATGTTATTTTATGTGGTTTCATAAAACCACACAACTGCTTTTTTAATTTCTCTCAGACGCTGGAAATTAATTTATTTGTATTCGTGAATCAATAATATAATTCGTTTATCAATAATATATTTATATACTACGAAAGAAACTTCAATCAAAATGAGTATTTCGCGACACTCGCTCATATTTTGAAGTGAAACCTTCTTTAGCATCGTTGTGATTTGAAAGTCGATGAAACGAAAAAGCGCGACAATAAAAAGGGACAGACTAAACAAATTCATAAGATTTAACGTTGAGAAAATAAGATTGGAAGCATTACAGTGTTTTAGTACCAGGCGATCATATTTGAAGAAGAGATTGTCATTTGTATGACACGAGTATACCTAAATGTGCGAAAACATAAATATGGTAGCGGTGATAGTAATGTCTTTCATAGCGGTTGAAATCATGTGTCATCCTAGCAACATGTACCAGGACTTCATATGCAATTTAGAGGTTTATGCAAAATGCAGTGTTCACTTATGACATGTGTACTTTGTACGCACGCAATTTTTTATTTATTTATTGTTTGTCTCTTATAATATTTATGCCTTTTGTATTCAAGTGTACTATATATACGTAACAAATAAACAATTTCTTTCTTTCTATTATATGTATTAATGCGATGAAACTAGCAGATCGCCTGTTTATGTTAAACGCATTATATGTATGTAATATAATATTGACACACCTTTTATACAAATTATCTTGCCCTGAAAAAGGCATATATAGCCTGTGTTATGGGTTGCAAGACAACGATATATTTAATGATATATATATCAACTAGCTGCCCCGACAGACGTTGTTCTGTAGATTATAAAAAAAAATACTGTTTTATAGGAATTTGCCAAAAATATTTCAAAACATCAAGAATTATTTCGTAAAAAATGATCCCTGTTGTTATAATGAAACTGTTTCACAACGGAACTATCAAACCGTGCGTCACTAAATCTCTCACATAAATTATATCCATACAAAACAAATATTGAAAATAAAAATAATTATGGGTCCTAAATCGAAAAAAAAAAACTATCCTATCTCTCAAGTTGGACCAAACTGCACTCCATGAAGTAATCACCATTAAAATCCGTTCATTAGTTTAGGAGTCCATGGCGGACAAACAACGTGTCACGTGATTTATATATATTAAGATGACAAGATCTGAATAACATTACATCAACAATCGAAAGTGATGCTATCGGCTGCGCCCAAAACTCTTGAAAATTTCTATAATATGTTGAATGTCTCATGGCGCTCTTCCTATAGCACCAACTCTCATACCCGGGTCAATTACCGACCTCGATGTTATTTTACAACTAACAACACACAAATTTGACAAGCGCACAAATAAATAATCATTCAAACAACAACAAAACCCTATCTGTGTGTGTATAGCGCAGGGTTGCCAGATTTAATTATTAAATCATGTAATTCTAGTTTATCAGTAGGTTATTTTGTTCTAGTTCCATTTCGAATGGGCAACCAACCAGTTAGGAAATAACCTGGTTGAACCCACCTTCTGCTGAACTGATAGGCCGTCTCCAGTAAATTTAATACTCTAAGATTTAAATAATATTACACTAATACACAAGTAAACCAACCCTAAATTGTTCTATAGTGAGTTGCTTGACACTATCTGTCAACGTTACGATGCAACGAAAATGATTTACATACATTTGACACCTCTTTACTTGTAAAAATATTTTTTTTTTACACATTTATAATCCATAACTCATTTAATTATAATAAAAAGTGTGTACTTATGTATGCACGCAAGAAGTTATACTTCTCTGGCCTAACAAAGCAAACCTTAAAATTATTGATTTTTTCAAAAAGAACAAAATTGTAAAAATCTTGCAACGATGGCTTTGACAATTAATTATTAAATAACTAATACGGCTGTACGAACTTGAACCTTTTGCCTATCATAATAATGGACGAAGAAACCAAAAAAAACGAGTGTTGCAAACGTCAGAAAATTTTAGAACCAACTTCACCCTTTCTTTCCTTCACTTTTGTGTTACAGTGATGCGCGCCCATCTTAAAATTTCACGTTCATTATATTTTCATAACGCGCCTAAAGAAGTATAACTTCAAAAATATAATAAAACCAAGACAGGAACATTACTAATCGGACAAAACTACACCTAGTCCGTACTCTCGTATTTTCCACATTCCACTATGGTGCAGTGACACGGACATTGAAAGCAGGGGACCGGCACAGAAATGATGCCTTCGTAATATAGTTTTGACGCCGCTTGCTCAGGATTCCTTGCTGTCTTAAAAGAACTCAGGATTCCAATAGATCAGCAGTTGTCTTTTTTTTAATGGAAAAGGAGGACAAACGAGCATACGGGTCACCACAGGAGCGTTGCCGGCCTTGAAGGATGGTGTACGCGCTTTTTTTGAAGGTACCCATGTCGTATCGCCCCGGAAATCGTATCTCTTTGAAAACCGCACTGTGAAGGACCGCCACACATCTAGATTGTGGAGATGATATCCTAACTTGTGGAGTGTCGAAGATGGAATTCGGCGGCAGGAATCAGGTGACACAGCTCTTCGGAACACTCCCCATGATAAATGCGGTAGAAGACACAATGAAGCGATGTCTCTACGCAACGCCAAGTGATCCAGCCGTTCACAGAGCACTGGGTCCCCGACAATTCCAGCTGCTTTGCGTTGCACGCGGTCAAATAAGTCAAGCTGATACTGGGGTGCGCCAGACCAGAGATGACAGCAATACTCCATGTGTGGCCGGACCTGCGCTTTGTACAGCGCTAGAATGTGGGCCGGCTTGAAGTATTGCCGTGCTCTATTTATGACGCCCAGTTTCTTCGAAGCCAAATTGGGTTTGCTCTCCAGATGACCGTGAAATTGGCAGGAGAAAAAAATTCTAGTAAAATAAAACATGTACGACATTAGTGACAGTGTCAATAAATCAATTTTCTTGTCAACATCCTGTAGTAATATTATTAGGCTGAAATGTTATAAATTTCAAATACCTAGGCCAAAGAGTATGTAGGCTCAACTAAAAAGCTGAGATATTAAACTATTCTATACATATCCACGACTAATAAATTGAAACTAGAATTTTTTATAGATATCCAAATCATAAATAACAATACCTCAGGACTGGATAAAACGATTTGAATAAAACATTGCCTCAACAATGCCCATCACAAGTCTCTTGCTCGTTTGCCCCTTGTTAAATATATCGTTATGCTAGCTGACCCAGCAAACGTTGTATTGCCGATATTAAAATCGCGATACAAAAGTAACTGTTGATCGTAGACGGGTGAAAATTTGAAGTTGTATGTATTTTTTAATGCTGACTCATAATCAAACAAATTTTAAAAAAAATGTCAAATAAATTAAAAAAAAAAATTGGCGTGGACCACCCTTAACATTTAGGGGGATGAAATAGATGTTGTCCGATTCTCAGACCTACCCAATATGCACTCTAAATTTCATGAGAATTTCGAAGGAGTTTAACTACAAACACCGCGACATGAGAATTTTATATATTAGATACATATTCATTGACCATTAAGTAAACAAACGTTATAATAAAGTAATTGTTCCAAAACGAGCCCAGGTTTTTGTACGTTTAATCATTGTGTTGTTGTTGGCAATACAGCTGTAGTACATAATTATTTTTAGGCGAGTAGTTTTATTATAAGTTCGTGACAGACGCTGAATTATGGAATTTTGGGCATAATTTGTAATAGATTTGGGAACATGCAAATGGCGCGAGTAACGCGATCTTAAAGATTGACCCCCTTATTCATAATAGTCCGCCAACCCAAAGCATTGTTAATTCTCGCTCTGTCTTCTTCTATTGACCTAAGTCAGAATGAGAAAAACACTCCGTAGCGACTGTTCTAAGTTAGCGGACCATTATGAATAAGGGGGTGAGCGTTTAGTGAAAAGGCTGACAGTAGACTAAGACACTCGATTGAGCCACTCAAAATTGCTTGCAAGATAGTAGCGTAGCTTCAATATGACAACAAAAAAGGTTAACATGGAACCATAGATTACCTATTATTATTACTTTTTTAATTACTTGTTTTACGGCCTTGCGTTCAAGGCCTTTTGTGTTTGATGAGTGATATGATGATAAGTATTAAATGAAATGAATCATTTCATCAAAAATATGCTTCTTTACCATAAAAATAAATCAGTTTTTTGAGTGTAGGTACTTCATGACTTAAAATGTAACAGTACCTACATATTTTGTCAGACCCAGAACGGTTAAATATGCCATAATATTTAAATAATTGCAAAGGTCGCCTTGATTTTTTTTTTTACCACGGAACCTAGGATGTATTTTATTGGAATTCCATGTTGATTTTTCTAGTGTCCGGCATACAATATCGCGGCCGATAGTAATAAAATTGCCATGTTATTTTGAACTGGGAAGGAATTATTCAGAATAATTCTGGTGTAAAAATCGCAAATGTCTTTAATGAACAAAAAAAACATTACTGAGGAAATACCAGTGGGAGGTTCCTTTGCACAAGATGCCGGCTAGATTATGGGTACCACAATGGCGCATATATCTGCCGTGAAGCAGTAATGAGCAGGTCTGAAGGCGCCGTGAAATTACTGGGCAAATGTGACTTAACATCTTATGTCTCAAGGTGACGAGCGCAATTTTTGGTTTCTTCAAGAAACCTAAGCGGCACTGCATTCTAATGAGCAGGGCGTATTAATTACCATCAGCTGAAAGTCCTGGTCGTCTCGTCCCTTATTTTCACTAAAAAAAATTACCAGACAGTCAGAATAAAATCAGTTCTATTCTGTCCTAATTCTTTACAAATTCGTTAACTTTCGGTAATGGGTTAAATAAAGATTATAAACGCCGTGTATTTACCAACCTTCTTTTTTACCACTTGTTTTTTAATGGCTCACTTAAGGCAACAACAGACGACCAAGCGTACCAGTCTAACATCGGCTCGACACTGAAAGCTCGCATGACCCGCTAAGAACAATTTTAGTAAACAACTGCCAAGCTATGTAAATAAAACAATAAAAAATAAAATTCCCGGCGTCTTGAGAATCGATCGGAGTTTCACAACCGATTTTGGTTTTAAAATTGCTGCTAATTAGGGAAAAATTGGTTATCCCTATTGAACCACTATAAGTTCGATACACTACAATAAATATCCATTCAGTCCGCACCCTCTGCTAGGGTGAACACATTTTGATGCGACTCCGCACGACGGCTGAGCTTATTCACCCTTCAATCTCCTGCTGAACTCCTCCTGTTGTAATTCTTTCCATTCTTTTTTCGCCTTCATCCGTTTGAGTTGACCATCCCTGGAAAATTGAGAAAAATTCCATGAGTATTAATTTAAACGCACAAAAGTGAAAACATTAATTAGCCTTTTTCGGACACTTTAATTGTCAAGCGGTGGTCATTTTCACTAAAATATTACCAGTTAAGAGAATCGCCCTTACAAACATGCCGCCACCTTTCAAAGACTCCGTATCTGTTTATTCCCTCAAATTAAAAATGAATAAATTTCTATTACATAAATATCAAAATCAGTATTCCAGCATTAGTTGCGTTCAAAGAGACTACGAGCCATTTTTTATCTTATTAATTGTCAGTAATTGTTATGAATTTTTAATTATAATAACTCTTTTTATGTTTGTTCTTGTTTTTAAGTTTAGTTTAGTAGTTAATTGTTATTAAGTTTAGCTAAGTAGGTAATTGTTGTACGTTTAATTTATTTATTTATTCAATGAACAAAATTAACTTAAAATATATTATAATAAAGACATACTCGCAAAACCTCTAAGGTTTATGTGCGAGCGATAAGTTCGCATTACAATAATTGTTTTAATTACTAGTCATATTAAAAATATACATCATAGGTATTCCAGGTTATTAGCTTCTAGATAGTATTTTTTTAGCTTTACTTTGAAATTTTTCTTTTGCAGATATATATCTATTAGATCATTAGGTAACGTATTTAATATCCTTGGTAATACATAGTTACAGGTTCTTTTACCATATTTTTTTTTATGATAATAAGGGACGAGACGAGCAGGACGTTCAGCTGATGGTAATTGATACGCCCTGCCCATTACAATGCAGTGCCGCTCAGGATTCTTGAAAAACTCAAAAATTATGAGCGGCACCACAATTGCGCTCGTCACCTTGAGACTAAGATGTTAAGTCAAATAAAATTGGCATTAAGTTAAACCTGAGAATAAACCAAGCAAAATATTTACAAATAGACATTCTGCTTAGATTGGTTTATTCGGACGTATAACGTATCCCGCGTTTATTTGCAAGGCTTCTTGACATTCGGAAAAGTTCAGAATTATCATTGTATTGAAAGTGTTGTCAGCGATATAGTGAACGTTTTGCATATTTTTGGTTTATTCTCAGGTACAACTTTAAGTTTATTTGTAAAGCTTAATATTTACAATGAAGATAGCGAATAGTAATTTTTCTCCATGTTCGAAAAGACATTGACTCCGATTAAATGAAGAAAATAAAACATGTTTCTATATATTACATACAAGCAATGACTCGCGGTTTCGCTCGCGTAGATAACGTTCTCGTGGTAGTGGAAAGACTAATAGGTCTGACTATAGATTTATTTTTGTTAACATAAAAGTTTTATTTGAATTCGTTATTATTTTACTATATACTAGCTGAACCAGCAAATGTTGTATTGCCATATAAATAGTTATTTTTAGTTGCGGATCTGCGGATGTAACAGAATAATAACGGGTCAAAATTTGAAGTTGTATGTATATTTTAAAGTTGTATCATAAAATAATAAAAAATAAATAATTTATCTAAAAATTAAAAAAAAAACAATGGGGTGGACTACCCTTACAATTTAGGGGGATGAAAAATAGATATTGTCCGATTCTCAGACCTACCCAATTTTTGCAGCACACTAAATTTCATGAGAATCGGTCAACCCGTTTCGGAGGAGTTTAACTACAAACACCGCACACACGAGAATTTTATATATTAGATCTATCATCAATAGTTTCCGCACAGCACGAAATGACAGATTTTTTATGACTAACTTTTTCACACCTTGGGTTATAGTATTGCATTTTTATATAGGATCCTACGTCACTCAGCGAAGCTTTCTCACGGTGAAAGAATATTTGAAATCGGTCCAGTAGTTTTTGTGTGAAAGCATTACAAACATACATACAAAAACACAAATGTTTCCTCTTATATAATATCAGTTTAGATATACGGCACGAGCGTCGCGGTGAGCGTTCTGAATAACTGCCTCGAAGTATCCGCACTTAAGACATGTTTTCATAAATTTCCCTCCATGTTAAAAGAGCTCTGGCGACGTACCTACTTGCGCTGCACTGGTATGCAGAACAAAATGGCGGCAAAATAAGCGATATCTCGCTATTGGTCGAGAAGTGGGCGAAATAAAAGTACAGTTACAAAAGTACGCATACAAATTATAACACAATTTTTTTCACAGTACCGGCCTTTTAGAAAGATGTACGCGCTTTTTCGAAAGTACCCATGTCGTATTGTCCTAGAAACACCGCACAAGGAAGCTCATTCCACAGATTGGTGGTACGTAGAAGAAAGTTCCTTGGAAACCGCACTATGGACGAACGAAAAACATCCAGATGGTGGGGATGATATTCTAATTATTGGCGAGTCGTGCGAAGGTGGAATTTGGCGGCAGATATTACGTAAAACAACCATTCTTTTTTTATAACAGTAAGGGTCGAGACCAGCCGTTCAGCTGATGGTAATTGATAAAGTGAGGAAGGAGGTCCAGGTCAGATACTCACCACACGAGGTCCACGAGGGAACACTCCCCGTGATAAAGCGATTGATATCAAGCGGCGTGAGGACGGAGGTCCAGGTCAGATACTCACCACACGAGGTCCACGAGGGAACACTCCCCGTGATAAAGCGATTGAATCAAGCGGTGTGAGGACGGAGGTCCAGGTCAGATACTCACCACACGAGGTCCACGAGGGAACACTCCCCGTGATAAAGCGATTGAATCAAGCGGCGTGAGGAAGGAGGTCCAGGTGAGATACTCACCACACGAGGTCCACGAGGGAACACTCCCCGTGATAAAGCGATTGATATAAAGCGGCGTGAGGAAGGAGGTCCAGGTCAGATACTCAACACACGAGGTCCACGAGGGAACACTCCCCGTGATAAAGCGATTGATATAAAGCGGCGTGAGGAAGGAGGTCCAGGTCAGATACTCAACACACGAGGTCCACGAGGGAACACTCCCCGTGATAAACCGATTAATATCAAGCGGCGTGAGGAAGGCGGTCCAGGTCAGATACTCACCACATGAGGTCTACCAGTCCGCCGCGGCGCGCGATGGCTGCCTTGACCCGGTTGGCGAAGTCCACGGCGGTCTCATGCGGTGCGCGGGTCATAGCAGGCAGGTACCACACGTCACACACGATGGCCCACGAGCTCATCATGTTCAGCAGGTAGTGGAGCATGCCGTGCCGAGAGCTGTTCCAGAACGCGTCGCCGAACCGCGGGTCGTATCTGAAACACGTTAACTAGTACAGCGACCCTTAGATAATTCACGGCCGTTCCCAATATACTATCTACAGATTGAGATAAATTACTACCTTCTACTGTCACTAATTGTCAATAATTTGAAGCTGTCACAATATACCCGATAAGTCATTCTTATCGCCTTATATTGAGACGCGTGAATTTAAATTTCCATACAAACTTCTATCGCTGGTAAGCTATACGTCGTCCAATTGACAGACAGCGTGTACGGATAAGGTGAGTTACATTCGATAGGTTTATTAAGACAGAAAAGTCAACGATAGTTACGATTTTTATCTCAAGCAAGAGATAGACTGAATATTAGGAAAGGCCGTTATACGTGTAGATACACTATGACAGCTGTGCTTTAAAGTTATTCTTTTCTTTTCATTTTTTTAAAGATGCAGTAGAACCAAGCACATCTAAATTTTGAGAAAATCAATGCCTTTACTCCTTTATGGGTCACTCAGGAAGAAATCTGATTCCCATAGTCTTCTGTATCTGTCTTTGGTAATTAGAAATCCACTACGAAAAAATTACGGTGAACCGAATATCGAAGAATCGAATATTAACATTTCAGAAATGAAATATATAATACTACATTTAATTATTTCAGATAAAAAAGATCCAAATTGTAATAGTAAGCAAGCTTATAAAACTAAATGTAAGTCTAATGCTAAGTCGTTTGTCCATCGTGGAAGTTCGGCCAGTGCCCCATTATGGGGCAATCTAGCCTACTTGCCATCACACCAAGGATGCTGTTGGTGCCATGCATGTCTCATGCATGGAAACAGGCATGGAAACCATCAATACGTTTGCTCTGCTGCATATGCTGTTAGGAAGATTAGATGTTGACCCGATTGGTGCTATATACTTGAGCTATTTTCATAGTATCATGTCTTATGGTATTCTGCTTTGGGGAAATTCGGCACATATAAACGGCATTTTTGTTCCACAAAAAAGGGCGGTACGATCAATCAACAAACTACATTTAAGATATTCCCTAAGGGGGTTTTTTAAGGACGTAGATATTTTAACACTTGCCTCTCAATATATTTATGCCAATGTAATGCATGTGCGTCAGAATTTAAATTTGTTTGAAAAGAGAAGCGACATTGACACATTCAACACAAGGCACAAACATAAATTATTGTGTTCTGGTTATTATCGTCTTCAAAGAGTACATTCTTCTTTTGTGGGAATGGGTGTTGCCTGCAAGAATTGCCCCTTAATAGATTTAAATCCGCTATCCTATTAATATTATAAATGTGAAAGTTTGTATGTCTGGATGTATGTTTGAACTTCTTTAACGCAAAAACTACTGAATGGATTTTGATGAAACTTTACAATAATATAGCTTACACACCAGAATAACATATAGGCTATTATTTATAAAACTATCGCGTGAATTATACTTTATATGGCAAAACAACGTTTGCCGGGTCAGCTAGTCAAGAATATTTTAATAAAAAGGCTTATTACACAGTTAATGACTGCCTAAATGACAAAAGCGCGTGATTACTTGGCAGAGCGCAGGGAGAGACACAATGACAATAATTTAATTTAGATTTAAATTTGTTCATAATTTTTGACAATGACAAGTGTATGTTAATACCCAAGTGCTGAATAAATGTCATTATTTCATTGTATTTTTTTTAATGGCACTCACTTGATAGCTACTGGATATATGGTTCCTCCAACTTCGAAGCTGCCCTTCTTGAACTGCATCACCGATGTGTTATTGATGCAGGTTCCTTCCGGGAATATCAATATCGGCGGGTTATCCGGGACACTTATATGTTCTTTTAAGCTGCAATACATAAATATATAAATCAAACTTAAAAATTATCAACATTTTTTTTATTTTTAAAGTGGTATCCCTCACTTCCGGGATTTATAATACAAATTAAATTTGTAACCAAAACGAGATGGGGATTTCTGGGCCAAAATGTAATAAGTTGAGATATGGTTTAAAAAAATTGTAATTTTTTTCTATTTCAAAATATATAACAAATAACCCTAATTCACAATCTAGAAAACGAGAAATCTTAAAATTAAGTTTTCATCATCTCAAAATTCATGATTAAAATGGGATATCGATTGCTATAATCGACTAATGTGAATGAGTTAATAAAATTCAACCATTTGCACCAGATGATTGATTCAATAAAAGTACAAAAAAAATACATCATAATTAACATGACATGCAAAATAATGTCTTTAGTTAAAAATATTAATATCAACATAACATTATAAAGAAATCGATCGAAGAAAAAGTCGATTCTGAATCTCGTTCTGTATTTTTAATCTGTGCTGACAGTGACAGCTACAGAATTGTCTAGAATGTCAATTGTCAATCACTCGTTTCGTAGTATCGTTTGGACGTACCTATGCGCTTTGTCATTTGAGTGTTTCCCGTTGTTTTATTGATATTTTCCTTCTTTCTATTTGACTTCTGATATTGCTAAACTTGTACGATCAATATCGTACAAAAAAAAAGCAATCGCATTTCAAAAATCAGCTGTTTAAATATAGATTGGTGCCCATATATTGCATAGCCTCAATTTTACAAAGCCTTCTATAACTCAGCTTTCAGATTGCCAAGAATTCTCAAATTATCAGTGATGCTTTTTTAATTTATAAGCTATTTATTGACACTAATTTCATCCTATTACATCTTGGCCCAATAATGTATGAAAGGGTATCTGTCTCCTTTATGAACGATGCGGGACCTCTCAGGTTCCGTCCGAGCGCACTTTCCAATCGAGTTAACCGTTCGAGTACGCATGAATCGTAAATCTTGGTATTTCTTATTCAATACTCAGGTTATGGCTCCATATATCCGATCTTTATATAGTCAATATCCTAATTTGCAAATATTCGGTTTGAGCAGGTTATCAACTGTAAAGTAGATCCTGTAGATGGAGCCACAACCTGAGAGTTGAACAAGATTTATCTATATGCGACATTCGAACAGTTGGCTCAATAGATCGCGGAGGGAACCTAAGAGGTCGCGGATTCGAGTCCTGCATCGTTCATAAATTTTGGTTACAAATTTAATTAGCTTAGCGAGATAAGTTTTTTTCATATCTAGAGATCTAAACTCTGTGACTCAGCGACCCTGGTAGAGGAGACAAGAGTGTTTGCGATAGAAACAATTTCTACTGATTGGATTAATTCAAAGCACATCTTGTTGCGGGATGTCCATGGGCTATTGCTGACCACTTCCCAACACATGAGTTTACCAGTGGGAGGCTCCTTTGCACAGGATGCCGGCTAGATTATGGATACAACAACGGCACCTTATTCCGCCGTGAAGCAGTAATGTGTAAGCATTATTGTTTTCGTCTGAAGGGTGCCGTAGCTAGCGAAATTACTGGGCAAATGAGAAAAAACATCGTATGTCTCAAGGTGACGAGCGCAGCTGTAGTGCCGCTTAGAATTTTGTAGAAGTTCTTCAAGAATCTTGAGAGGAACTGCATTGTAATGGGCAGGGTGCGTCAATTACCATCAGCTGAACGTCCTGCTCGTCTCGTCCTTTATTGTTTGACGACCTGTATATCCGAGTGGTTAGCGATCCTACCTACTAAGCTAGAGGTCCCGGGTTCGAATCCCGGTAGGTGCAAGCATTTATATGATGAATATGGATGTTTGTTTCCGAGTCATGGATGTTTAAATGTATTTATGTATGTTAAAGTAAGTATATTGTATTAAATATATCATTATCTTGTAACCCATAACACAGGCTATATATGCTTAACTCGGGGCAAGATAATTTGTGTGAAAAGTGTGTCTATATTATATTATATTGTCATAAAAAATGAGCACGTTCCCCGTCTGCCATCTCTATATAAAAATATTGATACGTACCGTCTGGCAACCGCATGTCTGTCTTTGACCTCGGACCTCTCGAACCAGATGTGGGGCGAAGCCCTGGCCAGAGCTCGCTGCAATAGCCCCAGAAACCCATTGTGTCTCTGACCGATCTGGAATTCATTTACTAGAAACTATTAAAACACTACAGAGTACTATTACCCCTGTGGATGATAATAAATATAACACTTATTTCCTCAAAATTTATTCCTTTGCTATTATTATTTGATTCCCATACTATTAGATGGGATTAGTATGGGGTCAACAGACATCGATAGTGTATGAGCAAGTTCTATTTTTTTTTATTCCCATACTATTAGATAGGTCAACGGAAATCGATGGTGTATGCGCGAGTGCTATTATCATTTAATTCCCATACTATTAGATGGGATTAATAATGGGGTCAACAGAAATCGATGGTGTCTGAGCGAGTGCAATTATAATTTGATTCCCATACTATTAGATGGGATTAATAATGGGGTCAACAGAAATCGATGGTGTCTGAGCGAGTGCAATTATTATTTGATTCCCATACTATTAGATGGGATTAATAATGGGGTCAACAGAAATCGATGGTGTCTGAGCGAGTGCAATTATTATTTGATTCCATACTATTAGATCGGATTAACAATGGGGTCAACAGAAATCGATGGTGTATGAGCGAGTGCAATTTTTATTTGATTCCCATACTATTAGATAGGATTAATAATGGGGTCAACAGAAATCGATGGTGTATGAGCGAGAGCAATTATTATTTGATTCCCATACTATTAGATGGGATTAATAATGGGGTCAACAAACATCGATGGTGTATGAGCGAGTGCAATTATCATTTGATTCCCATACTATTAGATGGGATTAATAATGGGGTCAACAGAAATCGATGGTGTCTGAGCGAGTGCAATTATTATTTGATTCCCATACTATTAGATGGGATTAATAATGGGGTCAACAGAAATCGATGGTGTCTGAGCGAGTGCAATTATTATTTGATTCCATACTATTAGATCGGATTAACAATGGGGTCAACAGAAATCGATGGTGTATGAGCGAGTGCAATTTTTATTTGATTCCCATACTATTAGATAGGATTAATAATGGGGTCAACAGAAATCGATGGTGTATGAGCGAGAGCAATTATTATTTGATTCCCATACTATTAGATGGGATTAATAATGGGGTCAACAAACATCGATGGTGTATGAGCGAGTGCAATTATCATTTGATTCCCATACTATTAGATGGGATTAATAATGGGGTCAACAGAAATCGATGGTGTATGAGCGAGTGCAATTTTTATTTGATTCCCATACTAAGATGGGATTAAAAATTATCAGTCAACAGACACCGATAGTTATTGAGCATTGTATATACATCCCAATAATGGCACCGCTGTGTTACCCACAAAGATTCAGATGTCCATCATAATAATGTTAAAAGGTTGGTATTTTTATTTACATGCTTAGTAATTAAAACGAAGTATTATTTTTGTCGCTCAGCCTGCAATGGCGAGTGCTATGCTCGGTGTTTCCCTGCGAGATCGAATCAGTAATGAGGAGATCCGTAGGAGAACCAAAGTCACTGACATAGCCCAGTTGGTTGCGAAACTGAAGTGGTAGTGGGCAGGGCACATAGCTCGATGGACAGATGACCTTTTGGGCAGTAAAGTCCACGAATTGCGACCACTTTCCGGAACACGTAGTGTTGGTAGGATCCCACAAGATGGACCAACGATTTGGTCAAGATCGCATGAATAGGTTGGGCGAGGGCAGCGCAGACGTCTTCCAGCTGACATGATGATGATTATTTTTAAGTGATTTCCCTTAACTTTGATTGTTTGAATGGATGAGATGATGGAGAAGTTGGCCGGCGGTGATCACTTAACATCAGGTGACCCGTACGCTTCAATTCAAGGTCTCCTGATAACCAATCATGTACCTATCTATTATAACGCGACTTTTCCCTTAATAATATTAGTATAACATTAATTTTATAACGGTGCCCATACAATCATACATGAAGTATCTTATCAAATGCTTACACTTAATTTGGGATAAGAACACACATCCCAGTAAAACAGACGACACATCACACAGACATATATAACAATTAAATGAAATCCAACCACATGCAATAAGCGGCCACCAAGACGATATTTACGAAATACATTTTTTTACGACTGGTAACACAATTATACAAATTACATTATTTACATTTCAATCACGCTTACACGCGCGGTTTTTTCCCGAGTTACAAATTATTATAACATTAGCAAATTATTTTAATTTTACTAATCGAATATTTTTGATTACTATTTGAAGTCTTTTTGAAAGACTTTTCTAACGACATACCACAGATTTTTAATAGGGTTTTTAAATCCGAACTATTTGCAGGGCAGTCTATGACGGAAATACGCTGTTCCGTGCGTTTCAGGGGCATTATCATATTGAAAGATCCAGGTTACAGGCTCTCCGTTGAACGGCTGGATCACTTGGCGTTGAGTAGAGAGTCGCGTCGGTTCATTGTGTGTATTCTATTGCATTTATCACGGAAAGTATTTCGATGAGGTTTTTCACGTGATTCCTGCCGTCGAATTCTACCTTCGCACGAAACACCACAAATTAGGATATCATCCCCACCATCTGGATATGTGTGGCGTTCCTCCGCAGTGCAGTTTTCAAGGAACTTTCTTCCACGTACTACACAGCTGTGGAAGAAGCTTCCTTGTACGGTGTTTCCGGACGATACCACATCGGTACCTTTAAAATAAGCGCACGTACTGCCTCAAAGGCTGGCAACGCTCCTATGATTCATCTGGTGTTGCAAGAGATTGTGGACGGCGGTGGTCACTTAACACCAGGTGACCCGTACGCTCGTTTTTCCTCCTTTTCCATATATTGTAGGGATAATTCTATTATACACTAGTGTGTTATATGTAGTTTGGTTTATGGCCCTAAGAAAGATGTAATAAGGCACATTTTACGAGCAAGTTTCTTATAGTTATTTATGGAACTGTTGTGTAATAAGGGGTATTAAAACACGAATGTGATTATAGTATGACATGATTGGTTTAATACCTTATTATCAACAGTTGCATAAAGGACTTTATCTACACCCAAAATATCCTCTATAAAAGATTCTGAAACAGTAAGCTTACTGCTAACATTAAAAAAGCCAGTCCTTGTAACCATTACAACATCCAAACGAGTGTTGTACTGAATTTCATTACAACACTCGTTTGGATGATGTAATGGTTATTAGGACATTGGGTGTTTTAATGTTGGTAATAAGCTAACTGTTTTAGAATAGTGTAGTGTAGATAAAGAATAATGTTCCATTTGTATTCACGTGTACTATACATTTTTTCTTTCTTCAAAACTGTTACCAGCCACAAAATCCCTCAACTTACCAGAGAGTAGCAGCTGTCACACATGAGCACCAGTACATCGATGGGGCTGGTGTGGTTGGCGACACAGATGCCACTCCTCGGCTTGTACTGCTCGTGATGATAGGTGATTACGGCGCTGATGCTCCGCGACAGGAAGTTGAAGCACATGAGCGACACCGCCGTGTTGATCTTCTGTTTCAACTGGCCGTCGGGTAGCGTGCCCACGACTGCCGTGAATATGATCAGCCACCACACCTAGCGGGTTGAGGGTATGGTAGGAATTGGCAGTGGTGGCCTTTGGGTGTACGCGGCTTTAAACGTTCTATGGCGAATGTATTGTGACGCGTAACAATTTATAACGCTCATAAATCAATCTTGAATTCGATTTTTTTAAATAACCTACGCGTAGTAGATTCTTTTTTTGAATTACTTCTTTTTGAAGTGAAACTTCTTTACGTATGAGAGAAATTTTATGGCAATATTGTCACGATTTTCGGTTACGCGCCATGTTGTTTTTTCTGACATTGACAGTGACATTCTTTAACCCACCTTCACTTATTAAGTTTTACTTTAATCGCGCGTAAAGATTACACGCACACACCTTTTTTTTATAAATTATAGCGCGCAATATGTGTGTGAAGATCTCGCTTCTTTCTAAACGTTCTATTGCTTAAAATTAAGCTTCATCTTTCGAATGTAATGTAACGCGTTGTAAAAGTTGTTTTTATATAAGTTTTTTTTTTATAAATTATAGCGCGCAATTCGTGTATGAAGATCTTGCTTGTTTTTCAATGTTTTATGGCCTAAAAGGAAGCTTCAAATTAGAGCGAATGTATTGTGACGCGTTGTAGAAGTATTTTTTGGCTTGTAAGACAAACATGATTTCGAAATTTTTTAAATAAATTATGGTGCGCAATACGTGTATGATATAAATCCTTTTTTATGGTTTCTTAATAACATTACAATAGTTATACTATTTTCGTACTAAAAAGACCTGAGGGAAAGTCACTTTATTTTTGAATTATATGCTTTTTAAATGTATATTTCAAACGTTTACATACCTATCTGAATAATTTACGATATAACAGTATATTAATAAAATATATTTTTATGCTTAGTTACTTATAAATATCAGCTGCATTAATGAAATTAAAATTAACACCATATTTTTCTTAAATAGTATTGACTTATATTAGTTAAATTATGCAAAATTTTTATTATTTTTCCATTTTAATGGCTTTCAAAATAGCTTACATTTGCGTGAGACATGATGATTTTGTGCAATAGTTTAACTTTTACGTGAAACCACATCAAAAAATTTCAACTACCCGCTAATAGGGCTTTACACTAAAGCCGCGAACACACCCTTAAAGACATCACAGACGTATACGAACATCGACCCAAAGCGATCGCAATAAAGATCAAAATCCTACCAAACAGAAACAAGACTTGTTACTCAGCACACACACGTCAATGATACTCGTGTGGTTGGCAACACAGAAGCTGCTCGTCTCCGGCATGTGCTGCGTGTCGTGGTACGAGGCCACGCAGGATACGCTCCGTATCAGCATTCGGTTCGCGACTTTATAGACGACACTGCCCAAGTATCGGCGGACTCTCCCATTTGGCAACATTCCGACGAGGAACATTATGGGCACCGTCGTTATGACCTGGGGTGGCCGCGATGTTTGGAGTCGAGGTTAGTTGGAGAAAAAACGTGTTAGTAAATAAAATATAATAAGGGTGACTATGAAAACATTTCAACTATAGATCTATTAAATAAAACACTTTTTAAAGGATTAAAACGCGTGTTTTTTATGACAGTACGGGACGAGACGAGCAGAAGGTGCAGCTGATGGTAATTGATACGCCCCACCCAATACAATGCAGTGCCACTGACCACTACATGATTCTTGAAATGCAAAAATTCTGAGCTGCACTACAATAATTGCGCTCGTCACCTTGAGATGTTAAGTCTGATTTGCCCATTAATTTCACTAGATACGGCTCCTTCCGACCTAAACACAATAATGCTTACACATTACTGCTTCACGGCCGTTATGGTACCCATAATCTATCCGGCATCCAGTGTAAAGGAGCCTCCCACTGGTAATTGTATCTGTGTTTCTACATCAGTCAAAATAAAATGATATAAATAGTTATAAAAACACCGTTACAATTAATTACACGCGTTGTAATCCTTTAAAAGTCTTTTATTTAAATGTGTAACACTCGCGTCAATCAAAGAATATACAACTATAGATCTTATTGTATTATCATAGAATTGTACATGCTTCTCCTTAACTAACGCAAACAAACTCATCGGACAGCTGATAGGTCAATGAACTAGACATATGTAAACATTATTTAAGGGAAAGGGTGCTTGATTTTACAGAGCGTTTTTTTTAAATAAAATATAACTTTTCTTGTGACAAGTAATGTTTAATATGTTTTAAATTTAAATATGCTTAAATAATATATACACTATCAAGTTCAAAAAAATTCATGAACAACCTTGATATATTAAATTTTAATTGAAATAAAAATCCTTCCAGTGCTAGAAATACAGACTTACTTAAAAATAATATACTCGTAGCATCACCTACTATAATATGACAGCTTTTGGGCGACTATTGTCATACTAAAACCAAAATTGATGTAACTTTTACCGAGTCATTTGTTCTACCACTATGTTATATAGGTAAGACAAGGAGAATGGATAGAATATATTTATAATAAGTCCTATGGAATAATTAAAAGAAATTTTAAAGTAATTATCATTTTGACTGTTTCATCTCAATATATTCTTGATAATGTCAGGGATATTCATAGGCACATTAACGAATTTGCTTAAAACTGTGATAATCAGGAACAAACATAAAATTTGTTATACCCACTACTAGGTTAAGTCATATTAGTCAGTCTTTTATTGGGCGATATATATATACGCTTTTACAACATGATCCCGGAAAAATTAAATTTAAAAGAATTGTTAAAAAACGTTTGTCTGGTAAAGGTTACTATAACATAAATGACTTTCTTAGCAATACCACAGATCGGGAATGGAGCAACCGCCCTTAGGCTATTAAATAATAAATAGATTAAAAAATAATTCCGCTGAGTTTCATGCGCCCGTTCTTCTCATGTCTGAGGCATACTTTTTCGAATGGGTGGTAGTTTTGGACTTTCAATAAGTGACATTAAATTTTATTATGATCAAAAATATTTGAATTTGAAGTGCTCATTCTTCAGTCCATTCTCCAAGTGTATGTGTCCGAGCATATTATGTTGTAAACTTAAAATAATTTATATATCTAGATAGCGCCTCTTGCTGCTAGACACCCGATGAAAACAGGCCAGATTTATAACATCAGTGTGCGTGACAAGCAACCTCTTACACTCGCGATTTGTTTATCACGTTGTGTTGGTGTGCGTAAATTGCTGCTCTAAATAGAGGTTGTCTGTGAAACTCAATTTTTATCGACTTTTTTACACTTTTCCAACAGTCTATCTGGATGTATAAATGATCTTAAGTTATAATATAAAACAAATTATATCATACTCTTAAATAACACTCACTCCAATGAAGAAGATCAGTATCCTCAGCGGCAACAAGAAGAAGTATCTCACTACGAAACCCATCATCCAGATAATTGTCAGCCTCCAAGTGAGAAATTCGTATTGTCTGAAATCAGATAGGTTTACATAAGGTTAGCGGTCTTTTATCGTGACCGTTTAGTGAGTGCTGGTTCTTTATTTAAACCCTTAGGGCTTTGAACAGGTTCCCAAGAAGCTACTGTAGTGGCTGCGAAATGAAACAATGCATACAAGACTAGAGATCAAATATACCAAATATTTGAACCATACAAAATTTAGGCAAATATTGTTTGTGCGATTTCAAATACAACTAGCGCCATCTCTTATCGACTAGCAAGCAAAATGATCTATACAAATGAAAACTTAACTTATTAAATCTGAACACGCTTTATTACACCGAGAAACCACGGTGACGCAACCAGTCGCGCCACCGTGGTATCCGTAAGCTACCAAATTAGACACCATACAGACAACAGAGTCACGTATGTTTAGTATGTATGTAAGTATGAAAATAAAGTTCAAGAGAACAAACACCGGTGGGTTTATCCTTATTTAGCCTTAAAATTTCAGTTTATTTTTGTATCTCAATTATCTGATGAAGATCCGCAATTGAAGGCCTAGTTTGAAATTCGATAATAAACCTTTCTGTATCGAAGTTATCCATCGTATGCAATTAGATGGGAGTGTCTGAGCTCTATAGTAAAAAGTGGTGTCGCGACCAGTAACGTTCTGTGCCCGCGCAGAGCTGGTTCCAAATTAGTTGCGCAACCAAACGGACAACAGGTGAGTAACTCTATATATTTTGTTGGTAGCGGCAACTGGTTGCGCCGCCATGGTGTCCGGTGAGTTAATAGCCATTAGTCTTTTTTTATGAAAATAAGGGACGAGACGAGCAGGACGCTCAGCTGATGGAAATTGATACGCCCTGCCCATTACAATGCAGTGCCGCTCAGGATTCTTGAAAAACCCCAAAAATTTTGAGCGGCACTACAACTGCGCCCATCACCTTGAGACATAAGATGTTAAGTCTCATTTTCCCAGTAATTTCACTAGCTACGGCGCCCTTCAGACCGAAACACAGTTATGCTAACACATTACTGCCTCACGGCAGAAATAGGCGCCGTTGTGGTACCCATAATCTAGCCGGAATCCTTCCTGTGCAAAGGAGCCTCCCACTGGTAAGTCTATGGCTATATTTCTATGATGCAATAAGGTTTACTTTGCGATTTAGTGTGATGAATATATTTAATAAGTAAATTAGTGTACCGATTAGTTCTGGTGAGCAGGTTCCAACTCCTCAACTCCTCCGCTTCGAAAACTGATGTGACTTGGTCTTCGATGATGGACTCCATGCCAGCTTTAACCAGGTCAAGGCAGTGATAGAGGTTAACTTCGAGACTATTCTGAAATTCAATAAAAAAAAGTTTTTTTCATCAGAATTTATCTACACCCATAACATGAATCCTCTATAAAAGATTCTGAAACAGTTAGCTTACTGCTAACATTAAAAAAATCCAGGCCTAGTAACCATTACATCATCCAAACGAGTGTTGTAATGTTGTACTGAATTTCATTACAACACTCATTTGGATGATGTAATGGTTATTATTACATTGGGTGTTTCCATGTTGGCAATAAGCTTCCTTTTTTAGAATCTTTAAACCCTGAAATACTATTCTGACACTTGTTAATTCTCTTTGTTGTAAGTTTTTGTTATGGCAAACTATAGTGCAGACAGTTCCCGTAGGAAATAGAGATACCTACAGACAACAGACGCATTGGTATCTGATTGGCTAATCGAATGCCAATGGACTTTCGCACCGGTTCACAACAAAATTGTCACCGAACACCTGCACAGTTCGCACGCACTTCGCATAAAATATTAAATAATTCATCAGTGGTCAACGACCTATCATCGCATCAAAGTTCTCGGTATAACGCAAATCATATTTCATTCACCAAAACGCCGAGAGGACAGTAACACTCACTTTAGCACCAGAATTCCTAGAGGATTCTCCAAAACTGGTCTCATTCTAACAAAATTTCTGAATCTATTCTTAAATTATTCAATAAAGAACGATAGGCCCCTTCTTGCTATCGTCTCCTCAAAAAGGATCGCTACCAGTACTTGCGAGATATTCCTCAATTTCCTTCATTCTGTATGATGATCAAGTATACTGCACTCATAAAGCAAAGTTGCGCAGTACCTTCATTTTCTATTGTCTGTGCCAGCAGTCAATTGTGTTGTCAAATTCATTAACTTCTGCACTGACATGTCTTAAAGAAGTTTAGCTACAAGTATAAAACATGAGATCATATACATGCAGACAACTAATAGGTGACAAACAATTTCATCAGACAAGTTTCATACAAATATTGTCTACGACAAGTTTTTTGTTATTGTATTTTGAAAACATGCATACAACTTGTATTTGTTACTTGCATGAAACTTGTCAAATACGTGTATAATTAATTTAACCTTGTAACCTTGGTGTAAACGAGGGGTAACGTTTCCCGCGTTTATTAGCAAGGCTTCTTGACAATCGGAAACTTTCCGTGGTTTATTCTCAGGTATAACTTTATGCCAAGTTTATTTGTAAGACCGATAACGTATATTAAATTATTTAGATTTTAATCTTCCTTTCGTAATTTTCCTTTCGTCGAGTAGAGGTCAGAACAGAACGGATTTTAAGAAATTTCACTCGTAAGCGGCTGCGGGGCGTTAATAGATAATAATATAAGGTTCATTCGGAAATACTTTTGAAGTTATATTTCTTTAGGCGCGTTATGAAAAAATCATGAGAGTAAATTTTAAGATGTGCGCGCATCACTGTAACACAAAAGTAACAGGGTGAAGTTGGTTCCTAAACTTCTCTGACGTTTGCGATATTTTCTTGTGTTGGTTTCTTCGTCCATTATGAGGATAGGCAAAGGGTTCAAGAGCCCTATTCGTTATTTAATAATTCATTGTCAAAGCCATCGTTTTAAGCTTTTTACAATACTGTTCTTTCTACAAACGTAGAATAGCACGAGGAATAAATAATTTTAAGGATTTTTGCTTTGTTAGGCCAAAGAAGTATAACTTCTTGGGTGCATACATAACTACACACACACTTGTTCTTGTTTCAATTCTTTCATTGGTTTTAAAAAAAAATCCTCACCTCAGGGTTGAGCTGCTCGTTCCTGTACCCATTCTGCAGCCGCTCCTGACTCTTGCTTCTCTTGTAGTTCAGCTCCGGCGAGGGTCCGAGGATCTCCTGGCGTTCTATCACGCTCATCTTCGTACCTGCAACCATTGTTGACGATCTACATGACTCATTAATTATTTTTGAAATGAAAACTTCACGGCACTTTTTGGTGGGGGAAAATCTTATGGGTTATTGCTCATGACTGGCGCACGCGATAAATAAATAATTTAAAAAAATATTTATTTATCGCGTATCGCTTACAGCAGTATATCTGTAGCTATACAGCTGACGTATTATGCAACATTACTGCTGGGTATATCTTATAAGTGAAATTGAATGGATTTAGTGAAAAGTTCAATCTGTATATACTGTGCATTGTAGAAATAGTATTTCTGTTTAATTAATATAATATTGAAAATAAGTTTTAAAATTTCAAATTGTAACACTAAAAGTTCTAAGTTTTGCTGTTCTGCCATTTTGTTTTTATAGAATACTAGTCGCTTGCTCTGACTTCGCGCTGAAGCAATTTGACAATACTAGTTGTAATATGCAGGTATAGTATACTGAAATAACAAAAAAGTACACATTCAGGTAAATGGGAGTAGGACATTGTTAACCGAGGGGAGAAAGTTGGCGTTTCCTAACGAGGATTGATTCTGAAGGCACTAGACGAAGTCGAGGGCTTCCGATCTCTCTACACCCAAATAGTGAAATCGCTCTTTTCTACTACGCCTTATGCTTATGCAATGTATGGGTTGGAATAGAAAGAATGAAATTAAAATTTTGATGGCAATAACCTTTATAAAGGCCGCCACACGTACTTAAGATTCGATTTATTTTTATGAAAATTAGGGACGAGACGAGCAGGACGTTCTGCTGATGGTAATTGATCCCCCCTGCCCGTTACAATGCAGTGCCGCTCAGGATTCTTGAAAAACCCAAAAATTCTAAGCGGCACTACAGATGCGCTCGTCACCTTGAAACATAAGATGTTGTCTCATTTGGCCGATTATTTCACTAGCTACGGCGCCCTTTAGACCGAAATACAATAATGCTTACACATTAGTGCTTCACGGGTGAAAAAGGCGCCGTTGTGGTATCCATAATCTAGCCGGCATCCTGTGCAAAGAAGCCTCCCACTGGTGGTGGTGAATACCCTTAGTCTCCTCTTAGGAAAACCTTGGGCTTGGGACTTCCCTATTATTTTCATGCCCCGAGAAAGCACAAGGCAAGTGTATCAAAATATTCAGTAGGCAAATATAAAACAAATAAAGAACGTGTTACAAATTGTTTTTGTTTCCCGCAAAACCACGAATTGTAGTAAATGCAGAAAATACGACTTGGCTACAAAAATCGTAAAGATTCTTAAAAGGCTGCAAAAAACATTTTTAGCCCAGTTGTCAAATCAATAATGCAAAGGTATTCTCCGAGAAAGTGTATTAAAAAAAATCGTCAATAGAACGAGTCATAACCCCCGCGCGTTGACACAGCGATGGAACCCTTTCATATTATAAGAGCCCCCGCACACTAGCGGCCAGATCGCGCGGTTTGGCCGCGCAGCCATGAGCGGGGCTATACGAGAGCTGCACTGAAAATTTCGGGAATCAAGGAAGTGACACAACATTACTATTTAAAAATGTATTTATTGCTTTTCGAAGTATTTTCCGCGAAATTTTACACATTATTCCATACGATGGAACCAATCATTGAAGCAACTATTCCATTCGGAAGTTGGGGTCTCCAAACTGGCCGTTTTGTAGGCGTCCACAGCTTCTTCAGGTGATGAAAATCTCTGACCACGCAATTTATTCTTTATTTTAGGGAAAGTATACAAATCATTAGGGCTTAGGTCGGGGCTGTACGGCGGATGGTCTAATAATTTTCTCGAGTCAATTCCATTTTCTCAACGACAAAACAAGTTTGACAAGTCCGAGAATCTTTTTTTAAATAAATAAATGGTATTCCATTTTTAAAACGAAATAGTTTTTAATTAAAAAGATTTTAACATGACAGGAACAGTGGAAATATTCCATTCCGGATACTTTTAGTGCAGCCTATGTATCGACTATTAAATAAACGATTTTTATTGGTTTTCACGGCTGTATCGGCGGTATCGCAGATACGCAGTTTTACTGATAAATAAAATATACTATATTTAGCATATTAGTTATGATCTTGACGAATTATCTAAATGATTATCAATAATTATTTTTGTTTATAATAATCGACCTCATAACAAAACAAACTATCTAATATATAAAATTCTCATGTCGCGGTTGTTTGTAGTTGAACTCAAACGGCTAGATCAATTCTCATGAAATTTTGAGTACATATTGGGTAGGTCTGAGAATTGGACAACATCTATTTCATATCCCTAAAGGTTAAGGGTGGGGGTTAATTTTTTATTTAAATTTTTTTGAATTTTTTTTTTAATTTGTTTGATTACGAGTCAGCATTAAAAAATACATACAACTTCAAATTTTCACCCATCAACGATCAACAGTTACTTTTGTATCGCGATTTTAATATCGGCAATACAACGTTTGCTGGGTCTGCTAGTAATATATATATGAACTTATAACAAACACGCAAGACTTGGCTACGGAAATAAAGCTTATTCTATATACATTGAGAACATTTAAATCGTTTCTCTTCTACCTTTCACCGAAATTTTACGGTTTTTGGTTTTTAAGACAGTTATGTAAAAAAGTTTTAGAGCGGTTTTTCAACCGCCGCGTCATATTTCAGAGCGCAGTTTTAATTTTAAGGCGAAAAGTAAGCAGAAAACACGCAAACATGATGTTTTTAGACAAGTTTTGTGGTGAAAGTATAGCATTTGGAGCTATGAACACTACTTAATCCTGTTACACATATCCTTAAGTCTTATTTGTAGGTTGCTACTGCTTGCTGTTGGTTATAGTTAACACTGCCGAGCCTTTTTGAACTACCACTTTTCTTTGAAGTTAAACAAGTTTTTTGGCATGGTGTGACGCATTTTTTTGGTACTTCTCTGAGAAAAGTTATTCTTATAGCTTCAACTTTTTTGTGTAGGTTCACTTATTCAGATTAGTAGTGAATAACGAGGCTTGTAAGCATTTAAACTGTTTTCCACGCAAGAATTATGAAAATATTGGCTTTGTTACATAGATGGCGGGCCGGCAGCCGTGAACTCATATCGCTCAAGGTCGCTGGCATTTAGTGTCGCCTTAAAGATATTTATCTCACATTTGTTTAACAACACTGCACTCAAATATTTTCTCCCAATTAACCGGTTCATTAGGGCTATAAAATGCTATAATATTCTTTAATTGTTAAATTTAAAACCGGTTCCAAACCTTGGAACAGAGCGATAACCGATAACCGTGTAAGTGAAATTCGCGTAAGTTCGGCTGTAATTTCATAACATAAAAAGAGGTAAAGTTTGTCAGCTTGTGAGGTTGTAGGGGGTATTCTCTGGATCTACTGCACCGATTTTGAAAATTCGAATACCAATAGAAATCCACGTTATTTGTGAGTGTCACCCTAAAAATTGAAATACTTTCGTCGTGGCCGGATTTACAAAGAAAGTCAGAGAAAAAAACAATGTTTAGCGCCACTCAGTATTATTGAAAAAAAAAAAAAAAAACAATAATCTGTACGGCATACTACTCAGTTGGGTCGAGTTAGTAAGTCTTTTGTTGGGCGATGTATATGCTTCTACAATATGATCCCAGAAAATGTACAAAACAAGTGTGTTACGAAATTTACAAGAATTGTTAAAAAACGTTTGTGTGGGAAAGGTTACCATAGCATAAACGATTTTCTCAATGACACCACGGACTGGGAATAAAGCGAACATCTTCAGGCTCTTTAATTATAAATGTTTATTGTACGATATCACATTGTAATCCATATGTTATATTTAAAAAAAAAGCCCGCTGAGTTTCTTGCGCCCATTCTTCTCAGGTCTGAGGCAGTCTCTTTTGAATGGGTGGTAGTTTTTGACGTTCAATAAATGATTTTAAATCCTATTTTGATTAAAAATATTTGAATTTGAATTGCAATTGCGGTAGTCACCTTCAATCAGTTTCTAAACATTTGCAGTATACAGCCTATAAAAAATTTAAAACTACTACTAATTAATTTACAATATTTTATATATAATCCCACTGCTAAGCAAAGGCCTCACCCTTCTACTTCCATTCGTCCTTATTGTTTTTTTTTACGAAAACAAGGGACGAGACGAGCAGGACGTTCAGCTGATGGTAATTGATACGCCCTGTCCATTACAATACAGTGCCACTCAGAATTCTTGAAAAACCCCAAAAATGCTGAGTAGAACTACAACTGCTCTCGTAATCTTGAGACATAAGATGTTAAGTCTCATTTGCCCAGTAATTTCACTAGCTACGGCGCCCATCAGATCGAAACACAGTAATGCTTACACATTACTGCTTTCATAATTTAAACCTTCACCTTTTCGTAATTTACTATAGGTATCTCCATTTAGTACCAGGTCTATCTCTTCTTCTTTTGTCATCTAAAAGGTACCACTCTGTTGATATACTGCTTCGTCTTTCGCTAGTGGCCCTTGATATGTATTATATTAATTAGTATTACAAATTAGTAATTTGCTAAGTCCTGATAAAACGCCTGCCATTTCAATAAAATCCGGACTTTTGGTTAAATTTCGTTTCTCGTCAAGATTAAAGACT